>NC_091119.1:203920297-203972797 GCF_040183065.1 Periplaneta americana | reverse complement strand
CCTTTGGCTCCAGAATTTTCTCTAATGTTTTATATCTGTGTAAAATTTTCTCGTTAATAAGACAATTTGTCCTGGGTATGTGTAAGTTCATCGACGCATTATGTAACCCCATTTTCTATCATAACGGGTTTCTTCCTGTTATCATTTTCGTCTTGGACGCATTCACTCGTAATCCTGGTTCTTTACTGTATTGGTTGATCTCTTCAGCCATTCTTTCCTCCTATGTAATTGATTTTGCCAATAAGGAGATGTCGTCAACAAAGCGGAGACTGGATAGAATTTTTCCTTTTATATTAATTCCATACTTCTTTTTCCAATTCAGTTTTCTAAAAATCATTACCAGTAAGCATACAAATAGCCTGAGTGAAATCAGGTCACCTTGTTTTACCCCTTTTTCTAGTTCGTATAATATTTCGTCGATTTCAGTTCTAAACTTGATTCAGAGCTTCTAGATGTTTGATTTCAATATTTCCCTGATTCATATTTCAACATACAGTTCTAAAATAATATTCCTCCTCATGTCAGAATTAAAGGAATATAAATTAGCATGTTCCATATGCCCATTTTACAGATCAGGAATGAAGTAACCTTCGTGGGGCACTTGAGTCCATTTCGTCCGCAAAGCTGTCGATCAGTATGGACACAGCGTCAGCTGAGAGACTTATATCAATCGCTAATAAATGAGACGGGCTTCGAGTCACGCACCGCATTGTTCTGTTACGTCAGACTGCTTTTCTTGCTTTAAACGCTATTGCGAGCAATATAAGGCATTTAGAAACTACAGGGTGTCTCAAAGGACGTTTCACACTGGCAGTGTAAATAGATTAGACATATTCTGTAGATTAGAGATCCTCTGTAGATCAGATTATAGATTTCGAGACTATTTCACAACATCGCTAAATTTCAGTTCAACATGCTTGCATTATCTATCCCAGCCAAGAGCAGTACTAATGTATCATTACGCGTGGTGAACAGAATAGATCAAGTACTCATTAATGTATTCATACATTAGGTTTCTTCTAACCTGTCATATACCAGAAAACTTTAAATTCCGAATAAAGAAGTTTAGTAGAGTAATCAATAGGTTTTTTTAAACCTTCCTGCTACCAAGGTTTTTTGCAACTTACTACAGGGACATCATTTTATTTTTACTTCAATTTTTATTGTACCTAAGTTTTTGAATGTACTTCACTCCCACCTCTCCTACTAATGAAGTTCAACCGTCCACCACACAGAACCAAGGCCGCATATACAGTCATAGTAGCCTTACGGTCATAGTGAACAGTACGTTCCAAAAATATGTTCGCGTTTTCCAGGGACGAAAGAGCTTTCAATATTGAATCATTTTCGCACAGGTACTGTCGTCCATTTGCCTACGTCGTATCCCGGTTTCCCCCACCAGCTTTTATTCGCCATCTAGTGGCTGGGCTGTCTTAGCTCTTTTCTGAGAACATTAATTTCTGTTAGGAATTGGACGTCTACGTAATATTATACAACTGTTTAAAATAACTTAAATAAAAGGGCCTCATTAAGTAATTAACTGTCACGTGATTTCCTCCCTTTCTACGACCCTACGACATAACCACTTGGACGGACAGTAGATGGTATGTCTGAGTAATTTTATCTTTTCGGATCGGACAGAAGTGAAGATTGAATTCACAGTACGTAAGATATTCTTTTATAGAGTAGGTACAGAATTATTTCAACATGAGTTACTAGTACGAAGGACGAAACTGGTAATTGGGATTAGGTACAATAGTCTATAGTGCGATAATATGCACATTAGAACTGAAGCCTGTATCGAAATGAACGGCCACCATTTTCAAAAATGTGTTTAAATATTCATATTATGATTATTTTTCAATTTAACTTCATCCTCTATAGTGTACGCTAATGTGCTGTAGACAGTATAATATACACTGCATAATGAATACGTCCACATGGACAGCTCATTTCGTGAGTAAAAACACTCATTGTTAATATTGTACTGTATTTTGATTAAACAAAAACCTAATGAAAATTATGAAACAGAAAATCGCGATATTTCCTAGTTTACGTAAATGAATGAACTACTTTTCTGCCCTCCTACATCTAGTAAAGTGATTTGTTTGTACATTACGCCAGTATCATCGAACTCCAGTCTTGGAAGGGGGTAGCAAACGGTGTTGGTCCAAAAGTATAGCCAGGTTAATATTAAAAATGTTAGTAAAAATAAAATGATGTCCCTGTACTACCAAGGGATGTAATACAATTACCCCATCAAAATCATGGTACCAATCTTTGTTAAACATTTGGAATATTAACAATGCATATATTGTTGACGATGGATCTATACAAAATGTAAAAATGTAAAATAGTTTTCCACTTTTTAAAAATACAGGATGATTCAAAAGTGTCGTTACATTTTTTAAAACTTGTACCAAAATTAATGAACTTCAGATATGTTATTGGTGACATGGTGATATGAGATAACATATCAGTGAACTTAAACTTACCTACGGTCCATTTCAAGGCAAACTCCTCAACGCTGTATAGTTTTGACTGTGTGGAAAACACAGCTACAAGCAATTAAAGTCATAGTGTTATAAAATAAATTGTAAATCAGTTCGTTTACAGTGTTTCTTGAAATTTAAATGTTCACATGCAATATGTACAGCCACGGACATCTTCAAGACATTTGTTTATATAAAAGAATCTTTAAAAATTCTAAAGCTAAATGAATAAAAAGATAAATCTAAGAAAATAAATTTTAGTTTTTTTGCTTAAATTCAAATATATGAACACCACCTATACTGCAATGAATATCTCGAGAAAAGGCTCTACTAATAATTATTTCCAAAAAAATCACTTTTGGAATAGTTATAACACACAGTAATACAAATTTAAAAAAAAAAAATGGGAGAAAAGCTCATGATATTCATGACAACATAAATAACAATATGAATAATGATATGAACAACAGAAAATAAAATATTTTGGAAGTAGACAAGCTCAAAATGTAGAAAATTAACCTACAAATTGAATTTTATATTCTGGAATTTTCATGACACAGCCTACCAATTATGATACTTAATCACTCATTTAAAGTTTGTGTCACTGCAACCTGCGTATATTTTTGTGTGGTTTTACTTTGTTTATAGTGTTTTTTTTTTCCTGTTTATTTCTATTATTGTATTTCTATTTCTGGTCGTGTGTAAGAGAAGGCCTTATGACCTTAACTACACCATAATAAATAAATAAATACCAACGGGGGTAACAAGATCACCCCACATGAATAACGAGAATTATTATTAAAGTAGATTAATTATGTTATTCCTATTTCAAAATGTTAGTAGACATATAAGGGACAAACACATAGAATTTCAAAAATAAATGTGGAGAAAAATGAAAATAATATTGAAAAATCATCAGCGGGGTAATCTTATTACCCCCCTTGGTAGCAGAAGGGTTAAACATATTTTTATTATTTTCTTTTGTAGTAATTCTCAGTGGCTTTCTTATGCATTTAGAAATATTTCCCCAAACGAAAATACCATAACAATATCCATTTCACCAAGGATAAATAAATTAATCTTAAAAAATTAATGGGGAGGCACGAACACAGCAAAACAAATCTAAATTTAGTTTTGCTTAAGTTCTTACTTAACACTGCAATATGTTTGTCCCATCTTGTCCCATCTAACGTGTTGGTTAATTAGTTGTTTTGTCAACTGTCCGAAGGCAGGTTAGAACCTCATAAGTGACACCAATAAGGTGATGTTCATGAGACAACTAAGCCAGGAAATAATGTGGTAGGGTGGCCATTTCCTTTCCCCCTCCATTGCTTACATCGCAGACTAGCTACATATTACACTAATCAGACTTCAGATGCATACAAACAATTGTTCTTCCTCTGACACATATCGTCAAATGAGATGTACTGCCTGATAATAGATGTAAACAGCACTTTTTTCAGCCGGAACTCGTTTGCCATTTTTTGCCATTACAAATTCCAACGAGATATATTTTATAAGCGAAATTGAAAATTAAAATTGCCGCCACTTCCGAGTCCATGAGTTTACATTTTCTCATTATTATCGTTGGTGCAAAAGTAACTCATGCAATCTAGTGCTGCCATCTTCCGTTATTGATCCTGAAACTATAGCTCGAAATCGCAAAATTTCCGTTATGCTTAAAATCGATGAGCTCCGTTTGGAACTTATTGTAATATAAGGTATGTAGGCCTAATATTTTTAAACCTACGTTTTTGTTGTATAATATGATCGAGTGACAGAGTTCCGGTAAACTTTTTTCCAGAAAAAAAAAAAAGCACTGGATGTAAATATCAGACCTGATCACATATATATCAGATTTACCATTACGGTGTTATGAAATGGCAACATAAAATGAGAACAAACATCATAGCCTACACCGTCGAAAAGATATTTTTGGTAATGACCGCTAGATGGTAGTACAATTACTCCATGCAATTCCATAAGGATTATAACGTGATGTTTTTGCAGTCGCTAGATGGCCTCATAGTGAAACTGCCAAAAGTTGTTGCCTTTAAAGTCCATTAAGCTGATATTGATATATCAGCCACAACCATAGTTATATGTAGATCAAATAAAAAAAAATGTTATGTTTTATTTAACGACGCTCGCAACTGCAGAGGTTATATCAGCGTCGCCGGATGTGCCGGAATTTTGTCCCGCAGGAGTTTTTACATGCCAGTAAATCTACTGACATGAGCCTGTCGCATTTAAGCACACTTAAATGCCATCGACCTGGCCCGGGATCGAACCCACAACCTTGGGCATAGAAGGTCAGCGCTATACCAACTCGCCAACCAAGCGACTAGATCAAATATTATTCCTAGATTTTGACTGATAGAATTGGCTAAACATGTGCAGTTACTACTTAGAGAAAATGCACAAATAGGTTTGTGAGTTGTAATATTGTTATTTGAGATATACCTGTAGTCAAGATGTAGGATATTGTATTACATTATACGATGAAAGAGTAATGGAACGGAGAAAAATTCTCTCCGGCGCCGGGATTTGAACCCGGGTTTTCAGCTCTACGTGCTGATGCTTTATCCACTAAGCCACACCGGATACCACCCCGGCGTCGGACAGAATTGTCTCAGATTAAGCTCCAACTCTTGGGTTCCCTCTAGTGGCCGCCCTCTGCACTACGTCATAGATGTCTATGAACGTAGGACCGAAGTCCACACATGTGCTGAGGTGCACTCGTAATGAGTGACTAGTTGGCCGGGATCCGTTCCATTACTCTTTCATCGTATAATGACGCAGAATATCTGCATGGAAATATCATATGTACATCGGTACATTAAAATAATATATATGATATGCGTAAATCACTTCGTGATTTAAGACGGCGCTTATTCCGTCGGATCCCGGCCAACTAGTCACTCATTACGAGTGCACCTCAGCACATGTGTGGACTTCGGTCCTAGGTTCATAGATATCTATGACGTAGTGCAGAGGGCGACCACTAGAGGGAACCCAAGAGTTGGAGCTTAATCTGAGACAATTCTGTCCGACGCCGGGGTGGTATCCGGTGTGGCTTAGTGGATAAAGCATCAGCACGTAGAGCTGAAAACCCGGGTTCAAATCCCGGCGCCGGAGAGAATTTTTCTCCGTTCCATTACTCTTTCATCGTATGATGACGCAGAATATCTGCATGGAAATATCATATGTACTTCGGTACAGTAAAATAATATATATGTATTACATTAGTTATTCATAGCATGTCTTTTTCCTGTTTCATATTTAAGTTTCCCGTTCCCGTAGCATTTGTTTCGCATTCCCTGTAGCACAAAGCGTTTTAAAATAGACTGTATCGTGTGTCATTACAGTCTATGTCTATTGTGACGGTTGAGTTATTCTCTGATCTCGTTCCTTTACGTAACCGTGTTTGCAGTTTCTGCCATAAATATGTTGCACGCACTCTCATCAACATCAATGGCTGCTCTATTTATACTGCTTACACGGCTGCCAGGAAGGTTATAATTTTTATCGAACAAAAAGCATTCCAATGTTATTTTCACTTTTTTTCCTTTTAATGATTTGCTGCGTTCAAACCAAGGACAAAGAGTTAATGTCACTTTATCGATATGAAGTAGTTAGCGCTGCAAGCTATGTGGAATGTGAATACAGTAAATAAGGCACCGTTATCCTATACTTAATGTGATTTATATGAGAATGTAATAAAATTAACATGTTAGAACAAGTTAATATGTTCCGTTACCTGGGATACCATTAGTATGGGAATGAAAACATTATACTGTAGCATGAAAATATATAATTGAATTTCAATAAGTATTAGCAATAATGAATCAAATTTACAAACCTAATGAAGTTATAAATATAGACTACGATCTCAGTTAGCAAATTACTTACTGAGATTGAACGAAAATGTCACAATAGTACATTATGCAACGAGCCTATAATGAAGGTAATTAAGAAGCGAGTATGGATATTTATGAAACGAGCGCAAGCGAGTTTCATAATTTTCATACGAGCTTCTTAATTACCATTATAGGCGAGTTTCATACGACTTTTTATGCTCGACCAT
The DNA here is from genome assembly GCF_040183065.1 of Periplaneta americana. NCBI lineage: Eukaryota > Metazoa > Arthropoda > Insecta > Blattodea > Blattidae > Periplaneta > Periplaneta americana. Next base: position 203,966,218 of record NC_091119.1, on the reverse strand, counting down.
ATTTCTAACTTGATATTATTAATTTTCTTTGTATCTGACCTTGGCCAATGTCCCGTATGTTGTGAGATGTGCGCAGACGCGAAAGTATTGATTTTTTCCGAGGAACAGATGTTCACATTGACCTTGCTAGGCCATAAGAACCTACAGAGATAACACTGAAAATAAATTAGACATTGAAAAACGAGATGACAAATTGAATTTATTTGAATATTATTTACAATTAACGCTAATTATTATAGTAACAGAACATAACCTTCTGCGACAGTATTGGATTTCCAACCTCCGTGACTTTTCGCTAATTCTCTTTCGATTGCATATCCGAGAATAATCGATACTTGCGGTTTTATAACGGTAGAAAGCTGACCTGTCATTGGCTGAACAGTTGTAACCTGAGTCGTCATTGGCTGAAAGATCTGACCTTTAATGAGTAGGTGTACTTTAATGACATGCATTAAAGGTCTGCTACCAGGTGTATAATTACTACATTTCGGCATGGTCGAGCATAAAATAAATTATACGATTATGTATAAACTAGCGATCATGTCTCTGGAAAAAATTGACGAAAAGCAATTTTATGAATATGATGCATAATTTGGAGTACTTTAAATCGATGCATAGCAACACATTTCTTCATCATGGTACCAGTGACATTACACTTTATAGTTTATCTTTATTATTCAGGACATAAAAATAGAATATTCCCAGAATTAGCTCAGAATCTCACAGCTTTTAATGTTCGATATTAACTCAGAACCTTACAGCTACTAATTCGCGAGTTCACTCACAGTTTCACAGTTACTAGTTCGCGGGTTTTATTTCAGAGCTTCTCAGCTACTAATTGGCGGAACTACCTTAGACCCTCAAGCTATTGATTCGTAAAATTAGCTCAGAACTTCACAGCTACTAGTTCATGGTTATATCTCAGAACTTCTCACCTACTAATTGCCGGAACTACCTCAGAACTTCAAGCTACTAATTTGCGGGATTAGTTCAGAACCTCACAGCTACTAGTTTGCGGAGTTCTCAGAACCTCACAGCTAACTAATTTGCGAGATTAATTCAGATCTCACAGCTAGTAATTTGGGGAGTTCTCAGAACCTCACAGCTACTAATTTACGGGATTATCTGAGAACCTCATAGCTAGTAATTTGGGGAGTTCTCAGAACATCATAGCTAGTAATTTGCAGAATTAGCTCAGAATCTCACAGCTACTAATTTGCGGGATTATATCAGAACCTAATAGCTAGTAATTTTCGGGATTAGCTCAGAATCTCACAGCTACTAATTTGCGGAGTTCTCAGAACCTCACAGCTAACTAATTTTCGAGATTAATTCAGATCTCACAGCTAGTAATTTGGGGAGTTCTCAGAACCTCACAGCTACTAATTTACGGGATTATCTCAGAACCTCATAGCTAGTAATTTGCGGGATTAGTTCAGAATCTCACAGCTAGTAATTTGCGGAGTTCTCAGAACCTCACAGCTACTAATTTGCGGATTAGCTCAGAACCTCACAGACACTAATTTGCGGCATTAAGTCTTCACCTACAAAGAAAGTGAACATTTCTTCAACAATGGCGGACCGACTAGAACTACTCTGTAACTGATATGGGCTTAATTAAAATGCAGCTCCCCTTGTGTGTCGCTGGTCTGCAAGTTACAACACGGAGCGTGTTCAAGTGATCTTGTAGTGAAAGGGTTGTGTGGGCAGTGACTTATTGTGGAGGAAATCTGATACCGATTAGCCGCAGAACACGTGGCTCGGCTGCTCACCCACTCCGCTGCTGACGCTGCGCTAATGAGATGCCGGCCTCACCGCCCACTTTTCGAGTAATACGTCCAACGCGCCTGGACCATGAGATCTAGTGTATTGATGATGTTTATGAATCCGCACTTTCTACTACAATACAACATGATCCTGTAATTATTTAAGTTCCATTTCAAAAGAAAATAACAACTGTACTGTATGACATAATACGGACTTCTGGATTATAGCTCAGAAAACGTCGGAATCAGTCTGAAGTCTGCTCACTGTACTTTCAGTTCTCATGTCAACTAAGCACGTAGTATTGAGTACCTCCGTGGAATAAGGCTGGATGTACAATTGAGCAACATGTCACAGTCAACCTTTTACCACGGAGCTACTCAATTGTATTTATTCCGCAAGCTACGGCTGTGATTCTTATCTCTCATCCCACCTTACTTTCCTTTGTCTTTCTCTACATCTTCGTTCTTTCCTATTTTTCGTTTCCTTACTTCGTTTCATTTTGTCTTTCACCTAACCTCGTTTATTTCATTCTTCCCTTCTTTCTTTCTACCGTCGTTTCATTCCTATCTTCCTTTGTTACTATCTTTCTTCACTTTTTTCTTCTTCTGTCTCTCTCCGTATACATTCAAACATTTATTATAACTATCGACATTTCTTTCTTATTTCAATCTTGTCATCATTTCTTTCCTCTGACTTCCTTTCTTTTTATCTTCCACCAATTTTTGTCATCCTTTTTTGTTTTTGTCTTGCTCTTGCTTTTATCTTCCTTTCTTTTCGTTTTCCTTCTTTTGTTTCTTCTCCCTTTGTTTGCTTTAGTCTTCCATTTTTGTTTTAGTTTTCCAATACTTTTTGTCTTCCTTTGTTTTCGTCTTGTTTTGTTTTCGTTTCTCCTTATTTTCGTCTTCCTCCTTTCTTTGTTTTTGTCTGCTCCTGCTTTTATCTTACTTTCCTTGTTTTTTCGTCTTCCCTTTCTTTTATCTTTTTTGTTTTCGTTTTCCTTGTTTTTTGCTTCTTCCTTTGTTCCGGTCTTCCTTTGTTTTCGTCTCCCCAGGTTTTTGTGTTCCGTTCTTTTGCCACCCTTCTTCTCTTTGCTTCTTTTGTTCTCTTATTTCCTTCTTTTTTCGTCTTCCTTTGCTTTACTCCTCCCTTGTTTTTGTCTTCCCTTCTTCGCTTTCGTCTCCTTTCCTTTGTTTCCGTCTTCATTTCTTTTTTCTTCTTCTCTCGCTCCATCTTATTTTGTTTTCGTCTTCGCGTCCTATTGTTTTGTCTCCTTTTGTTTTCGTCTTCTGTTATTTTTACTTCCGTCCTTTGTTCTCGACTTTCTTCCATTCGGCTCCATTCTTTGATTGTGCGTGCTTTCCTTTCTTTCTATCTTCTTTCGTTTCTTTTCGTCTTTACTTTTTATTTTTGTCTACCTTTCATTTTTTGTCTATTTTTCTATTTTTGTATTCCCTTCGACTTCTTTTGTTTTTATTATTATCCTCCCCCTTTCCTGACTTTCTTTCATTTTTCTTTCATTATAATTCCCATCCTTTACTTTCATCTCCTTTCTCATGTCTTCCTTTCTTTCTTTCTTTACTCCTTTCTTCCACTCCTTTCTAGCTCTGTTTTCTTTGTTACTGTGTTTTTTTTTCTTTGTTTTCAATTGTCCTTCATTTATTTTCTTATTTTTTTCTCTTTTAACTTCACTTCTTCGTTCCACGCATTTCTTTCTTAATTACCTCTGTAGCTACTTCTCTTTTTTTTTAAGTATATTAATTCAATTTTCTTTATTTTTCTCCATATCGTTGTTATTATATTTTTATTTGCGTGTTGAACTCACAATTTCACAGCTACTAGTTCGTGGTTATATCTCAGAACTTCTCAACTACATTGGCGGAAGTACCTCAGAACTTCACAGCTACTAATTTGTGCAATTCTCAGAACCTCACAGCTACTGATTTGCGAGTTTAGCTCACACTTTCACTTCTACTAGTTAGCGGGTTTTATTTCAGAACTTCTCAGTTAGTAATTGGCAGAAGTACCTCCGAATCTCAAGCTATTAAGTTGCGAAATTAGCTCAGAAATTCATTGCTACTAATTTGTGGAATTCTCAGAACCTCACAGCTGCTGATTTGCGAGTTTAGTTCACAATTTCACAGCTATTAGTTCGCGGGTTTTATCTCAGAACTTCTCAGTTACTGATTGCGGAACTGCCTCAGAACCTCAAGCTATTAATTTACGGAATTAGCTCAGAACTTCACAGCTACTAATTTACGGAATTCTCAGAACCTCACAGCTATTGATTTGCGAGTTTAGTTCACAATTTCACAGCTATTAGTTCGCGGGTTTTATCTCAGAACTTCTCAGTTATTGATTGCGGAACTGCCTCAGAACCTCAAGCTATTAATTTACGGAATTAGCTCAGAAATTCACAGCTACTAATTTACGGAATTCTCAGAACCTCACAGCTACTGATTTGCGAGTTTAGTTCACAATTTCACAGCTACTAGTTCGCGGGTTTTATCTCAGAGCTTCTCAGTTACTGATTGCGGAACTGCCTCAGAACCTCAAGCTATAAATTTACGGAATTAGCTCAGAAATTCACAGCTACTAATTTACGGAATTCTCAGAACCTCACAGCTACTGATTTGCGAGTTTAGTTCACAATTTCACAGCTACTAGTTCGCGGGTTTTATCTCAGAACTTCTCAGTTACTGACTGGCGGAACTGCCTCAGAACCTCAAGCTATTAATTTGCGGAATTAGCTCAGAACGTCACAGCTACTAATTTGTGCAATTCTCAGAACCTCACAGCTACTTATTTGCGAGTTTAGCTCACAATTTCACTTCTACTAGTTAGCGGGTTTTATTTCAGAACTTCTCAGTTAGTAATTGGCAGAAGTACCTCCGAATCTCAAGCTATTAAGATGCGAAATTAGCTCAGAAATTCATAGCTACTAATTTGTGGAATTCTCAGAACCTCACAGCTGCTGATTTGCGAGTTTAGTTCACAATTTCACAGCTATTAGTTCGCGGGTTTTATCTCAGAACTTCTCAGTTACTGATTGCGGAACTGCCTCAGAACCTCAAGCTATTAATTTACGGAATTAGCTCAGAACTTCACAGCTACTAATTTACGGAATTCTTAGAACCTCACAGCTATTGATTTGCGAGTTTAGTTCACAATTTCACAGCTATTAGTTCGCGGGTTTTATCTCAGAACTTCTCAGTTACTGATTGCGGAACTGCCTCAGAACCTCAAGCTATAAATTTACGGAATTAGCTCAGAAATTCACAGCTACTAATTTACGGAATTCTCAGAACCTCACAGCTACTGATTTGCGAGTTTAGTTCACAATTTCAAAGCTACTAGTTTGCGGGTTTTATCTCAGAGCTTCTCAGTTACTGACTGGCGGAACTGCCTCAGAACCTCAAGTTATTAATTTACAGAATTAGCTCAGAACTTCACAGCTACTAATTTACGGAATTCTCAGAACCTCACAGCTACTGATTTGCGAGTTTAGTTCACAATTTCACAGCTATTAGTTCGCGGGTTTTATCTCAGAGCTTCTCAGTTACTGACTGGCGGAACTGCCTCAGAACCTCATGCTATTAATTTGCGGAATTAGCTCAGAAATTCACAGCTACTAATTTGTGCAATTCTCAGAACCTCACAGCTACTGATTTGCGAGTTTAGCTCACAATTTCACTTCTACTAGTTAGCGGGTTTTATTTCAGAACTTCTCAGTTAGTAATTGGCAGAAGTACCTCCGAATCTCAAGCTATTAAGTTGCGAAATTAGCTCAGAAATTCATAGCTACTAATTTGTGGAATTCTCAGAACCTCACAGCTGCTGATTTGCGAGTTTAGTTCACAATTTCACAGCTATTAGTTCGCGGGTTTTATCTCAGAACTTCTCAGTTACTGATTGCGGAACTGCCTCAGAACCTCAAGCTATTAATTTACGGAATTAGCTCAGAACTTCACAGCTACTAATTTACGGAATTCTCAGAACCTCACAGCTATTGATTTGCGAGTTTAGTTCACAATTTCACAGCTATTAGTTCGCGGGTTTTATCTCAGAACTTCTCAGTTACTGATTGCGGAACTGCCTCAGAACCTCAAGCTATTAATTTACGGAATTAGCTCAGAAATTCACAGCTACTAATTTACGGAATTCTCAGAACCTCACAGCTACTGATTTGCGAGTTTAGTTCACAATTTCACAGCTACTAGTTCGCGGGTTTTATCTCAGAGCTTCTCAGTTACTGATTGCGGAACTGCCTCAGAACCTCAAGCTATTAATTTACGGAATTAGCTCAGAAATTCACAGCTACTAATTTACGGAATTCTCAGAACCTCACAGCTACTGATTTGAGAGTTTAGTTCACAATTTCACAGCTACTAGTTCGCGGGTTTTATCTCTGAACTTCTCAGTTACTGATTGCGGAACTGCCTTAGAACCTCAAGCTATTAATTTACGGAATTAGCTCAGAAATTCACAGCTACTAATTTACGGAATTCTCAGAACCTCACAGCTACTGATTTGCGAGTTTAGTTCACAATTTCACAGCTACTAGTTCGCGTGTTTTATCTCAGAACTTCTCAGTTACTGACTGGCGGAACTGCCTCAGAACCTCAAGCTATTAATTTGCGGAATTAGCTCAGAACTTCACAGCTACTAATTTGTGCAATTCTCAGAACCTCACAGCTACTGATTTGCGAGTTTAGTTCACAATTTCACAGCTACTAGTTCGCGGGTTTTATCTCAGAGCTTCTCAGTTACTGATTGCGGAACTGCCTCAGAACCTCAAGCTATTAATTTACGGAATTAGCTCAGAACTTCACAGCTACTAATTTACGGAATTCTCAGAACCTCACAGCTATTGATTTGCGAGTTTAGTTCACAATTTCACAGCTATTAGTTCGCGGGTTTTATCTCAGAACTTCTCAGTTACTGATTGCGGAACTGCCTCAGAACCTCAAGCTATTAATTTGCGGAATTAGCTCAGAAATTCACAGCTATTAATTAGCTATAGCATTCTTTTTCGTATATTTTCATCCTTATTTCATCGTTACGGTGTTTCCTAATTGTGTATTTATTGTCTTCCTACCATTGCCTTCTTTCATTTTTGATTCGCCTCATTTCTTATATTTATTAAGTTATGAATGTGTTTGGTATTACGTGCAGAAAGTGTAACAGCTTAAATATGACATGAAAAGTGTGCATTGGTACTACGAATGCGGTATTACAGTCAAGATATTTCCAGAGTACCTGAAGAAATCCACGTCGCACAGTATTGAAAATACTGTAATATATGAAATGATATAACATGCAATGCTCATCAGTGTGGAAGAAACCCATCACTGAGGCTGGCGCTTTATGTGTGAGCAGTGGATGTGAGATACTTGAAAAAGTAAAGCGAGGAGATTTGAAAAGTTTGGACACACACACGTGCAGAAGGCAGACAACTGCCGAGGCTCATTTGTTGTGGAGGGAAGAGATTCCAGGAGACTTTCCGGAACAGCTGTTACCGATTCCATTGCCTGCAGCACCAGAGGATCAATTGTTGGAGATGTCCATTGAAGCTAACAAGTACATATGTTGCTGCAGCAAATCCCTTCCAGCAGTATCATGTGCGTCGATAATAGAATTTCTGGAGCGGTGATGATAGAGTGGTGATCACCATGTGTGACGCAGAACTGTTATTTCCCTCGACTTTAAAATATGACGTCTGCTTTCCAGAAGGAAATAAAAACAGTTCTGTTAACAAAGGAGGGCATTTTAATAGCTTGATAGTCATTTATTTAGCTTATGATTACAGTACTGTAGTTTTTCCGGAACTGATAAACCGCAAATGGAAGCTTCAGCTAATTGAAAGATAGATCACGCAATTCAACACCTCAGGCTTTCCTTATCAAATTTCAAACAGTTGACGGTCTATTTTGAAGTACTGTTCTTCGAAGAGCGAGCCCGTATACCCAATATATCTCCCTGACTAGTGATTCCCAAACTGGGGGTCGTGTAAACAGCTTAGGGGGATCGCGAGATGGTTTACAAATAAGCAAAAAGCGACTTATTAATATATACTTACAGTGTCTTTAGAAACATATACAACATTCAACATAATAAACAAAGTTTTAGTAGTTGTAAAGCAAAAAATAATTTTATTAATGCAACAAATGTAGGCCTACCTGTTTTTCAGAAAGTATCACTCAAATTTGGACTCTGAATTTGATAAACAAATAGTGATATCACTTTGACGTCTAATGAGATTTCTGATCTTTGTTTTGACGAACATTATTTTGCATGAATATGATGTTGCAAAATATTAAAAAATGTAAGAACTTATCTTGCAAACTTGAGGTATTCATGCATTATTTTGGTCCATAATTGGTGTACACTCCGCGAAAAAGCCTAATTTCAACATTCCATCAGTAGATATGTACATAATTAACATATATATTTTATTTACTTCCAACTAGTTACAAGCAACTGTCTAAAAATATACAGGGTGTTTCAGAATTACTTTGAGAGACCTTGGGGACATGTTCCTCACACCAAAACAAGAAAGAAGTTCATATAAACATATGTTCGAAAATCCTTAGTATTTTAGTTATTAATGAAAGCACATAATGAAACATCTGCTAGATATTGTCAGGTTAGTAGCAAGTGTTGCAACTTAAATCAATGCAGAAGCTCATAAAGAATGAAAGTTTACGTTCAACGCGTTTCCAGGTATAATCCAACAACTTATCTTAAGTTTGTATAATTTTCTTAGATAATCGAATTTTTTTATCGATACAAGTCTGCTGATGCACCAATTGTATCCTAGATGGCTATGTGTTGCCAAGGAGTCCTTGATCCGACGAGTGCAGCAAGAGGAGAACATTTTGAACATTTGTTATGAGTTTCTAAATTGGTTAACGTTGCAACACTTGCTACCAAGCTAACAATATCTAACAGATGTTTCATTATGTTCTTTCATTAATAATTTAAAAACTGAGGATTTTCGAACATGTTTATATGAACTTTTTTATTGTTTCAGTGTGAGGAACATGCCCCCAAGGTTTGTCAAAGTATTTCTGAAACACTCTGTATATAGTATCCATCTGTGACTGTCGTATTGTTCTGAGTGTCTTCCGGAAATACTAAAAAGCTGTTGTTTAAAATTGTGCGAACTTAATTTAACAAACTCAGTATTTGCTGCATCACGCGTACCTAAATTGTCCACGAGTTCTTTAATACACTGAATTGCATCACATTTCTTCTAGTCAAGTGACGTGGACCAGAAATCAAGTTTCTTTAGGCCTATAAATCCTTTGATTTTATCCCTGGCTGTTATTATGTTAACATTTTGGCCTTACAAAGTACAGTCTGATCCGTTTGGGTATGGATAATATTAATTTATTATTATAAAGCTATTATGATAGTAGAAAAAAATTCTTGCTGATTATATTATGATTAAAAAATGGGAGTTTCCATATTTGACAGTCAATAATGCATAATCTGAAAGGACAAATGAAAATCGTAGATGATTAAAATGACTACTACAAATCAACAGCTGGCACAATGTGTTCTTTGGTATGCTAAATTTGAGAGTGTTAAAAGAGTTCAAAGGCAATTTCGAGGTGAATATAGTGTGCGTAATGTACCTAAATACGATTCCATAATGGTATCGAACATTTGTAGAAACAGGTTGTGTGTTAAAGAAACATGCAAGAGGTCGTAGGCGAAACCCAGTACGAGAAACAGCCATCTCTTGGCTTGGTCCCCATACTCCCCAGATCTAACCCCCCCTGACTTCTTCGTGTGGGGTTTTGTTAAAGACATTGTCTATTCACAGAAACCCAGGAACATTGATGGTCTGAGAGTAAAAATTACTCAAGTTTTTCAACAAATCATCCTTCTTATGTTACCACGGACATGGGCTGAATTGCATCACCGTTGTGAGTTGTGCAGGGTGCGCAATGGGGGTCATGTTGAGCTCTGAGGAATCTCCCATCTTTCAACAAATAACGTTCAGTAGTAAATGTTTTATGGTGTTTTTATTTTATTCATACCCAAACGGATCACTCTGTATTAATATTCAAAGTGTTCAAGTGTTCGAAAATATTATTAATGTATGCGACAAGCTATGATCTTCACGCAATATTTCATGTGATTGTTGCACTATATTTTTCTATTTTGGTCTTTCTTTGTGTGGTTCCCATAAATTTTGAGTAAAAGTTTTGTTATTTACAGGGATTTGTTTAATGAAGATCGAAAGAAATGCTCGAGATATGGGTGAAGATAAAATCTCGATCACATCATAGAAAAATTCATGCCGGCTGTTAGAGAAGGGAAGTTATTTCAGGTCGTTACCAAGGAAACCACATTGACCATGTTGTGTAGAAACTATAGTTAAAACGCTATGAGTGATAGTATAGAGATAATGATGGAGTATTAAATTATGGCAGAGGAAATTGGGATAACAAGAAAACCTGCCACACCACCGCCTTTATCCGCCATGATTTCCGTTTTAATTCGTCCGGATTTGAGGGCCATCTGACTAAAAGTCTGTAATCTTACTCGTACTTTTAAAAATGGCAAAGCAAACCGTGTTATACAGTTGCAGCTATTATGGCCGATATGGTCTGTTAACCAGAAATGTTTATAGCTATCGTAAAAAGTCTTATTTTTTATGTTTTCTTGTTGGTATATTATTGAATGCTTAAATTTATCTTGCCTCCGAACGTTAAAAGCAAATCTGATAAAAGAAAAGGGACAGACTCTAGTACAATAAAAAGGGCAGCAAAAGCTTGCAAGTACGATTAAATTCAAAATTGCTTCAGACATCTTATTTTGTCCAAAGCTTTAATAGAAGCAGATAAAGCAGGCAATTACGTCATGAAAAACCGGAAACTCGAGGCGGCTTCTGGTTTGATGAAATATGGTTGTTGCCCTTTTCTGTTCGGTGTGTGAAGGAGTTTTTATTGCAGGCTGTCAGTAATGAAACCAGCAGAGAGTTAGTGGCGCCATTTGAAATAATCTGTCTATCCAATTCAACATGGATGATCCGAAGCCACCGCCTTTACTGAAGCGCTTCATGAAGTCATTATACAGCAGTAGGTGAGGTACATACGACAGCTCCCTGAACTTCAAACTGTGCTCGGAACTTTGTACCACACTGCACAACCGCTGGTTGGGCATTGTTTTCTTGCACTTCTCTGTCACTGCTTATCATGATTTCCCCTCGTAATCGTTCCCTCCATTTCTTCTCCTTCTTCTTCTCCTCCTTCTTCTTCTCCTTCTTTTTCTTCTTCTTCTTCTTCTCCTTCTCCATCATCTTATCCTTCTTCATCTTCTTCTTCTTCTTCGTTCTCCTTCTCCTTCTTCTTCATCTTCTTCTTCATAATCTTCTTCTCCTTCTCCTTCTTCTTCATCATCTTCTTCTCCTTATTCTTCTCCTTCTTCTTCTCCTTCTTCTTCATCATCTTCTTATTCTCCTTCTTCTTCTCCTTCTTCATCATCATCTTCTTCTTCTCCTCCTCCTTCATCTTCTTCATCTTCTTCTTCTCCTTCTCCTTCATCTTCTTCACCTCCTCCTCCTTCATCTTCTTCTTCTTCTCCTTCTACATCATCTTCATCTTCTTCTCCTTCTTCTCCTCCTTCATCTTCTCCTTCTCCTTCATCATCTTCTTCTCCTTCTTCTTCTCCTCCTCCTTCTTTACCATCTTCTTCTTCATCTTTTTCTCCTCCTCCTCCTTCTTCTTCATCTTCTTCTCCTTCTCCTTCATCATCTTCTTCTTCTCCTCCTTCTTCATCTTCATCTTCTTCTTCTCCTTCTTCATCTCCTTCTTGTTCTCATTCTTCTTCATCATCTTCTTCTTCATCTTCTTCTTCTCCTTCTTCTCCTTCTTCTCCATCTTCTCCTTCTCCTTCTTCTTCTTCTTCATCTTCTTCATCTTCTTCTCATTCTTCTTCATCTTCTCCTTCTTCTCCTCCTTCATCTTCTCCTTCTTCTTCTTCTCCTCCTTCATCTTCTTCCCTTTCTCCTTCTTCTTCTTCTTCTTCTTCATCATCTCCTTCATCTTCTTCTCCTTCTCCATCTTCTTCTTCATCATCATCATCATCTTCTTCTTCTTCTCCTTCTTCATCTTCTTCATCTTCATCTTCATCTTCTTTTTTTTTATTCTTCCCTGCGTTTTACTTTCTCAATAGAGAAAGTATTTTGCTCATTTTCACGAAAATATACGTTTTAGCATTCCTGACAATGAAAAATTGCTTTGGGCATTCCATCTGTCCGTCTGTCTGTAAGTAAAGAGTTATTTATTTTGAACTACTACAGAGGTGGCGAAATTATTTCGGTAAACTGCAAAACTTTGTTTTATTTATATATATATATATATATATATATATATATATATATATGTATTTATTTACACTGCAAGTGGGCAAGCGCCCGGTGGCAGTGGTACAAACAATATAGACAATATACAATAAAATTACAATACACAACACAAAAATACAATTCACAATACAATTATATACGGTACACAATACAATAATTATACACAGTGCTTACAATTAATAATAATACATAAAATACTCTAATTAATAAGTGAAACCTAATTTTATATTACAACCGACATATGTATAGGCCCTACGTAAGTTTCATATCGGTACATTCTAACGAGAAAACAAACATTACACTTCGAGGAAAACGTTGGTCAGTACTTGGTATGCATTCCTTAAGGGGAAGGACCTACAGGAATGACCAAATAACTTACGTGTCTAAATTAACAATTTTTTTTAGCCTTGTATGTATGTATTTATTTACACTGCAAGTTGGCAAGCACCCGGTGGCAGTGGTATATACAATATTAACAATACACAATAAAATGATAACCAATACACAATTAAATTTACAGTACACAATACAATTTTACAATACATATACAATTTTATACACAATACAATAAGAATACACAATACAATTTAACACAATAATAATAAAACATAAATAAAATACCTAATTTTACAATACAACCTACATAATTATGTATAGGTCCTACATAAGTTTCAATAGTCTTTCACTTTACTCTCATCTCACTCACTGTAGTGGCACTATGACGCATTTCACTGACACTTTAGCACACATTTCACTGACACTATAGAACGCATTTCATTGACACTATAGAACGCATTTCATTGACACTATGGGACACATTTCATTGACGCTATAAATTATCACTGATCGGAACTATTCACTGCACTGTAAAACCATAACTTCACTGACTCACCTCGCTTCACTGATACAACAGTTCAAATAAGTCAAATAATTACATCCTTATGCATACTTATAAACAGAACTACATTTAAGCTAAACATTTGTAGTCTAAGGGCCTCTTACTTAAAATACTTCATAGTATTGACTTCACTTGAGCGAAATTTCAAGATCGTTAAGAAGAAAATATTTGCTTTTACGCTTTTTATTTTTAGTATGTGTACTAAAACTTCTCCGTTGAATATCCGGTGTTTGTTTAGTTTACATTTTCCAACATTTATTATTATGTTAAGAAAGATTTTTGTTACATTTTTAGTTCTAATTGTGGTGAAATGATGCTATACACACTTTTAACCCTCTATAGCCCAAAATTATTTCCTGAAGTCAGAAAATGTTTTCAAGCCTCTGTATTAGTTAATGGTGATATAAATGGCACATAATGGTAAAATTTAATTTTTTGGCTGATTTTTTATTTTACAAGACATGGTTGGGTCTTCCACGTAACATTGTTCGATCATGACATGGTGGTAAAATAAATATTGGCGTATAGTGGACAAAATATGAATTTCAGAGAACATTAAAAAAATGTAGAAAACTGCAGCCGTATTGTAACTTTGAAGTCCCATTGGCCAACAACGGAAGAACATCCCCCCCCTCTAGTCAAAAAAATATATTACTTATTTGAATCTCAGATCACACGGGCAATAGAGAGTTAGTATATTATAAATGATTTTTTTACTGTATCCAAGGAATAACCTGTTGAAATCTGTACCGTTAAATATTTTGTGCGAGATCGTGTGTATTTGCTTGTTTTCCGCACACAACCAATACGCGGTAAGTGTGAAATACCACATTCAGTATTCCCAACGTAACACACATAACAATTTCCCTATTCTTACCGTTTAAGCACCATATTCATTTTACTGCTTTAGGCTTTTAACATATTATTTTTAAAGACGTTCAATATAGTAATAATTATAAATTGGAAACTTACCACTGCAATTTCACCTAAATTACACTGTTAATTATTGTTTTTAAATATTTGAAAAAATTAAGTAAACTCTACAACACCACAAAAGTTACTGCATTTGTAATGCAAGTAACATTAAGGAAGCCGTGAAAAAATCAACAAGATTCCAGACTCATCATAGACTGGGGGAAAAAACAAAGACAGACGTATATCACGGCCTGCTGGAGTATAGTAAACACAGAAAACATTTTATAGGAACAATGTTGAAGATAGATATACTTGTTTTCCAAAGTTGCCGTCATTGAACAGAAACCAAGATGGAGATTTCATTGCAACTAATTAGAAATTCCTCTTTCAGGTATGTAATAAACGATTTTCGCACAAAATAATGTACGATACACGAGCGGTATGTTTGTTTTCATGTTCTCGGAAATTAAAAAAGCTCAACTACGTTTCGCTTTTTCAATCTTTTCCTCGAACATGAAAACTTCAACATACCGCTCTTGTAACGCATATTACTATTACACCCTGTAGATAAACTTTTTGTCTCCTATCGGGCACACATCCCTTGTGCTTTTGGCTTGAATTTGGAAATGCTGCCGATTGTGTTAGTCACAGCGTAAAATGAATGGAAGGAAGAGCAATGCCATTTCTTAAGCAAGTTCTCTGGCAGTGAAATATTCGCGTGCTGATCTGAAATGTAGTCTGAACGAAGCTCCATCAAGCTGTACGTTCCCCCCCCCCCCCGGCCGTGCCACGTGCAGCGTGTAGCAAGTGACGGATCCCATTTTCGTTCAAGCCCGCCCCAGGTGTGGTTGGCTGCCAGTCCGTATTTCTACCTTTCCCGGGGCTTTGAGGGAATCCGAAATTCATTTTACTCTCGACTTACCTAGTGATCGACATGGTAAAATTTGTTATGGTTTGCATTTCCCCCCAGAGAAAACTGTAATGGAATATTTACAAAAGATTCAGGGATATAATACGAATTGTTTAAAGCTCTGTCACTAGAAAATCCATAGCTGGTTGAATTTCTGATTAAATATTACAGTAGACTAATCCTGACCCTCATACAGCATTTATTTTCCTGCAATACACCAGATTTCTATTCCTTCGAATTGTAGACAGTAAAAAATATTTAATATAGTGGCACCAATTTTAGTTTTAAATAGTAACGTATATTGAATTTATAAAACAGTTATATTACCGGTTGTTCATTATGGTTGTGAAACTTGGACTCTCACTTTGAGAGAGTAACATAGGTTAAGGGTGTTTGAGAATAAGGTTGTTAGGAAAATATTTGGGGCTAAGAGGGATGAAGTTAACAGGAGAAAGTTACACAACACAGAACTGCACGCATTGTATTCTTCACCTGACATAATTAGGAACATTAAATCTAGACGTTTGAGATGGGCAGGGCATGTAGCTCGTATGGGCGAATCCAGAAATGCATATAGAGTGTTAGTTGGGAGGCCAGAGGGGAAAAGACCTTTGGAAGGCCGAGACGTAGATGGGAAGATAATATTAAAATGGATTTGAGGGAGGTGGGATATGATGATAGAGACTGGATTAATCTTGCTCAGGATAGGGACCGATGGCGGGCTTATGTGAGGGCGGAAATGAACCTCCGGGTTCCTTAAAAGCCAGTAAGTAAGTAAGTAATGACCAGGCAGTGTTTGGAATATCAGAAGACAGCCTAGAAATAAACACATACATTCTTCAAAAAGTAAAGGCTGCATATAATCTAAAAATTTCACCAGCATAGCACAATGACACAGAGGATTCCATTCTACCCCTATAATTTAAATACAGTAGGCTACTTGCTTTGCATGTCAGGAGTAGAATCCATAGATATATTTACATAAATAACCTAAGTATACGAGATAACAGTTTGAATGTAGAAGATGTTTTCGTCACTCCGTCAGTGTTAGTGGATAGCGAAATTGACAGGCATTGCAACTTCTTGCTTCGTGAAGGCAAACATGCGAAAGAGTGCATTTCTGGCGCTGTCAATAAATGCAACATGGAGTGTCATGACTGTCCTGCACTGTCCACTGCACCGCTATGAACGAGTCGCAAGAAACTCGGCACGGTCCATGTACTTCTGCCGGATCTGTAATTTTCACGGTGCATGGCCATGAGTTCCGAATTGACTGACAGCTGGACAAGCTGTCTCCCTTGTGGATATGCATACCAGCCATACACATCCAATGACGTCAATATCAGCCTACATATTATATACTGCTGTGGCTATACAAACCTTTCGTCGATAGTGACTTACTCATGTAAAACTACAGTTTGTAGTTTCTTTATATTTTTTGCATTTCGATTTACCTTTACTTTTTCTCCTTTTCATTGTTTCTTATACCTGTAGCGGGGTTTCAACCCAAGACATATTTGTGTCTTTTTTCTGTTTGATATCAGACGGACTCTATCGGATTCTTGTAACAACCTCGAGCCTGTACCTAGAAAAAAATAAAGCATTATTATTATTCAAATCAAGATTTCAGGTATAACTCCCTGTAAAGTTGATTTGAATAATTTCGAGGGAAAAATTGTTCCGGAGCCGGGTATCGAACCCGGGACCTTTGGTTTAACGTACCAACGCTCTACCACTGAGCTACCCGGGAACTCTAACCGACACCGATCCAATTTTTCCCTCTATATCCACAGACCTCAAAGTGGGCTGACAACCGTCAAGCAACCAACTTCGAGTGCACACTAACTCCGTGTGACTTAAATTGTGGTTTTCTGTTAACAAACAGTGACGTGTATTATGCAAATCAAGATTTCAGGTATAACTCCCTGTAAAGTTGATTTGAATAATTTCGAGGGAAAAATTGTTCCGGAGCCGGGTAGCTCAGTGGTAGAGCGTTGGTACGTTAAACCAAAGGTCCCGGGTTCGATACCCGGCTTCGGAACAATTTTTCCCTCGAAATTATTCATTATTATTATTATGATTATTATTATTATTATTATTACTATTATTATTATTATTACTATTACTATTGTTACTATTATTATTATTATTATTATTATTATTATTATTATTATTATTATTATTATTATGGGCGGCCGGGTAGCTCAGTTGGTAGAGCAGCTGGCTACGGTCTGGAAGGTCCGGGGTTCGATGCCAGGTGGTGACAGGATTTTTTCTCGTTGCCAAACTTTCAGAACGGCCCCGAGGTTCACTCAGTCTCTTATAAAATTGAGTACCGGGTCTTTCCCGGGGGTAAAAGGCGGTCAGAGCGTGGTGCCGACCACACCACCTCATTCTAGTGCCGAGGTCATGGAAAGCATGGGGCTCTACCTCCATGCCCCCCAAGTGCCTTCATGGCACGTTACGGGGATACCTTTACCTTACCTTTTATTATTATTATTATTATTATTATTATTATTATTATTATTATTATTATTATTATTATTGTGTTCTTATAGATTTTTACCTAATTCTGATGATTATAAATATGAGATTAACTGTAAATATTTTAACTGCTGCAGTTTATTTACCAGACGTCAAGATCTTGATTATTTATTTTTTTGTAAAGTCATTAAGGGTGATATTGATTGTGAATCATTCATAAGCAATATCAGACTTCGTATTCCTGCTAAGGGTCTGCAGATGTATAAAATATGCTAATTTGCATGGAATAAGCTTGGATCCATTTAATGTGTAGTAAGTTATATACTTTTTGAGTTTATCATGATATATCCTTACTTGTTATTATTGTCAGATATTGCTATTTATTTTGTTGCATTTGGTCAAAGATTATTGAGGACTATTATATTGATTGTATTCCATCTCACTGCCATTTCTATCATTCATTCTCATCATCATTTCTTCTGTTTTGTTTTGTTTTGTATCTTGTGCTAAATTGTAATTGGTCTTGCGCTGATGTTTTGCACGTTAATATTCTAAATAAATAAAAATAAATAAATTATTATTATTCTGTGAATATATTAAATAAGCAGCCGCGGACAGCCGACGAGGGGTGGTCCTCCAGCTTGGGGGTTGGGCGTAGGACTAACAACCCATCACCGTAAAAAAACAGCTTGTTACGAAACCTTCAAAAACAGAAATGCATAATATAGAGTGTTAGTTGGGAGGCCACAGGAAAAAAAAGACCTTTGGGTAGCCGAGACGTAGATGGGAAGATAATATTACAATGGATTTGAGGAAGGTGGGATATGATGATAGGGACTGGATTGATCTTGCTCAGGATAGGGACCGATGGCGAGCTTATGTGAGGGCGGCAATGAACCTCCGGGTTCCTTAAATCCAGTAAGTAATTATAATTATAATAATAATAATAATAATAATAATAATAATTATTATTATTATTATTATCATCGTAATCATCATCATAATCGTCATCAGCCCACACGTGTGGAGTAACAGTTAGAGCGTCTGACCTCGAAACCAGGTGCCCCCGGTTCGAAATCCGGTTGGAGCAGTTACCTGGTTGATGTTTTTCCGAGGTTTTCTCTCGACCCAATATGAGCAAATGCTGGGTAACTATCGGTGCTGGACCTCGAAGCCATTTCACCGGCATTATCACCTTCATTTCGTTCAGACGCTAAATAGCTTGAGATGTTGATACAGCGTTGTAAAATAACCCACTAATCGCCATCATCATAATCATCGTCATCATAAAAAATAATATTATTAGAACTATCCACACCAAAGAAAACGTCTACTTGATAACTTTACTTACTTACTGGCTTTTAAGGAACCCGGAGGTTCATTGCCGCTCTCACATAAGCACGTAAACCCGCCATCGGTCCCTATCCTGAGCAAGATTAATCCATTCTCTATCATCATATCCCACCTCCCTCAAATCCATTTTAATATTATCTTCCCATCTACGTCTCGGGCTCCCTAAAGGTCTTTTTCCCTCCGGCCTCCCAACTAACACTCTATATGCATTTCTGGATTCGCTCATACGTGCTACATGTCCTGCCCATCTCAAAGGTCTGGATTTAATTTTCATAATTATGTCAGGTGAAGGATACAATGCGTGCAGTTCTGCGTTGTGTAACTTTCTCCATTCTTCTGTAACTTCACCCCTCTTAGCCCCAAATATTTTCCTAAGCACCTTATTCTCAAACACCCTTAACCTATGTTCCTCTCTCAAAGTGAGAGTCCAAGTTTCACAACCATAAAGAACAACCGGTAATATAACTGTTTTATAAATTCTAACTTTCAGATTTTTTGACAGCAGACTGGATGATAAAAGCTTCTCAACCGAATAATAACAGGCATTTCCCATATTTATTCTGTGTTTAATTTCCTCCCGAGTATTATTTATATTTGTTACTGTTGCTCCAAGATATTTGAACTTCTCCACCTCTTCGAAAGATAAATTTCCAATTTTTATATTTCCATTTCGTACAATATTCTCGTCACGACACATAGTACTTGGCAACATTATTCAATTTATTTCGTAAATATCTGTTTGTTTAATTATTTTTAAATTCACTTAGACTGACTGAAAATAAAACAAGTGTTATTGTCTACATAAAAATTGTGAGCTGGAATAATTTAGGTTTGTAATGAAGTTTAATAGAGATTACAGTATTAAGTGGATTAATTCGTCTTTGCCATGGTAACAAGAGAGCACAATGAGGAACAAAGGCCGTGGAGCGACGTGAATGTAATGAGCGCTGAATGCATTGGAGTCATTCCGCCTAGCGCCTGCACACAATATAGGCCCGCTGACAATATTCCGTGAACAAGTGTCAAAGGAACTCCTCGGCTAAAAAACTCTATTATTCCACATGAATATTGCATTGCATATTACAGAGATCTGCGTTTTTCTACCATGGTGTGCAAAATTTCCTACCTTGTCCAATATTCAATTAAACATTATTATTATTATTATTATTATTATTATTATTATTATTATTATTCCTGGCGCTACAGCCCTTGAAGGCCCCAGACTGACCAGCCGGCTGCTGGCCTCACGGCCACATGCCTAAGCAGAGGTGGACGATCATCCAACCAGAATGGTGGTATCGTGTGGTTAGCACGGTGATCCCCCAGCCGTTATAGCTGGCTTTCGCAACCGGACTTCGCTACCTATCGTAGCTCCCCAAGTGCATCACAATGCTGGGTGGGCACATGTCCCATACACTTGCCGAAATTTCATGAGAAAATTTCTTCGCCCATGAGGACTCGAACCAGCGCGCATCCCTAACGCGAGTCCTAGGCAGGATGCCTTAGACCACGACGCCACGGAGCGGGATTATTATTATTATTATTATTATTATTATTATTATTATTATTATTATTATTATTATTATTATTATTATTATTATTATTATTATTGAAATCAGAGTCTCTTTGGAATTGAAAGGGTCATATCAGGCGATTGTTTGTGCAGATGATGTGAATATGGTAGGAGAAAATCCAAAATCTATTAGGGAAAATACAGGAATTTTACTTAAAGAAAGTAATGAGACAGGTTTTTGAAGTAAATGCCGAAAAAAAATAAGATATATGATTATGTCTTGTGACCAGAACATAGTATGAAATGGAAATGTAAAAATTGATAATTTATCCTTTGAAAAGGTGGAAAAATTTAAATATCTTGGAGCAACAGTAACAAATGTAAATGATACTCGAGAGGAAATTAAAAGCATAATAAGTATGGGAAATATCTGATATTATTCGGTTGAGAAGTTTTTGTCATCCAGTCTTCTGTCAAAAAATCTGAAAGTTATAATTTACAAAACATTTATATTACCGGTTGTTATTTAACGTTGTGAAACTTGGACTCTCACTTTGAGAGAGGAACAGAGGTTAAGGGTGTTTGAGAATAAGGTACTTAAGAAAATATTTGGGATTAAAAGAGATGAAGTTACAGGAGAATGGACAAAATTACACAACGCAGAACTGCACGCATTATATTCTTCACCTGACATAATTAGGAACATTAAATCCAGACGTTTGAGATGGGCAGGGCATGTAGCACGTATGGGCGAATCCAGAAATGCATATAGAGTGTTAGTTGGGAGGCTGGAGGGAAAAAGACCTTTAGGGAGGCCGAGACGTAGATGGGAAGATAATATTAAAATGGATTTGAGGGAGGTGGGATATGATGATAGAGACTGGATTAATCGTGCACAGGATAGGGACCAATTGCGGGCTTATGTGAGGGCGGCAATGAACCTCCGGGTTCCTTAAAAGCGAGTAAGTAAGTAACTATGGAAATATGCTAACATTATTTAAAAATTGCTAAACGTCTCCAGTTCAAAGAAAGAACATTTTATTTCTTAGGTGGGCTTTATTACCCACGGTTACCTTATACATAAAATTTAAACGCAGATATTTTCTGTATCCATCAACGCTACAGATTTAGATTAATTTCCTCTAGATTTATTTATGTAGTGTTTTGTTTCATCCACGAGGGAAAATGACGATCTAGTGTGGAAATGTAGTTGCTATGGATACAGCGCTGCTCTCAGCTCGTGATTATCCTGGTTTGCACCAGTGTATGGTTGCGGGGCATGAGTTCCATCCCCACCACCACAACTAAATGATGCGGTACCGCCGGCATCCAACAGTCATCACGATGCGTGCAGACCCAGCGGGCATCTTTATTAATAAATTGTGACGATACTTGTGGATGGGCGGTGTGTGCGTTATGGCTAAGGTGTTGCATATAATCCCTGTTGTTGGTTTAGAATACCGCCCACGGTTTGTCCGTGATCTACATGCTGCTTTTTAGACCATCCTTTTTATAATCTTGTCGAATTGCTTAGATGCAGTATTACCATACAGTTATTTATGACAGTAACAATAGTCAATAATAATAATACTTATTAATGGCTTTTAAGGAACCCGGAGGTTCATTGCCGCCCTCACATAAGCCCGTCATCGGTCCCTATCCTGAGCAAGATTAATCCATTCTCTATCATCATATCCCACCTCCCTCAAATCCATTTTAATATTATCTTCCCATCTACGTCTCGGCCTCCCCAAAGGTCTTTTTCCCTCCGGCCTCCGAACTAACACTCTATATGCATTTCTGGATACGCCCATACGTGCTACATGCCTTGCCCATCTCAAACGTCTGGATTTAATGTTCCTAATTATGTCAGGTGAAGAATACAATGCGTGCAGTTCTGTGTTGTGTAACTTTCTCCATTCTCCTGTAACTTCATCCCTCTTAGCCCCAAATATTTTCCTAAGAACCTTATTCTCAAACATCCTTAATCTCTGTTCCTCTCTCAAAGTGAGAGTCCAAGTTTGACAACCATAAAGAACAACCGGTAATATAACTGTTATTTTTGACAATAGACTGGATGATAAAAGCTTCTCAACCAAATAATAACAGGCATTTCCTATATTTATTCTGCGTTTAATTTTTTCCCGAGTGTCATTTATATTTGTTACTGTTGCTCCCAGGTATTTTAATTTTTCCACCTCTTCAAAGGATAAATTTCCAATTTTTATATTTCTATTTCGTACAATATTCTCGTCACGAGACATAATCATATTCTGTGTCTTTTCGGGATTTACTTCCGAACCTATCTCTGGTAGAAGTGTATTAGTCCGGTTAATTATTTTGTATTTTATAACTATTACATTTTTTTTATTATTTTTATGTTCAACATTGGGATGTTTATAAATGCAACATAAATATAATTAGTAATTATCTTTTGCCTTATTTTTGTAAATATATCTCGAACCCTTCAGCTTTTTACACGACCCCTCAGAGGATCGCGACCAACACTTTTGTAACAACTGATGTAGAAGAAATAACTCACGTAATGTCGTAATTTTTAAGGCAATGGTATTATAATAATAAAGGTAAAATATTAGATAGAGTGAGTTGCGACAATTTTTACACGGATTATATTACCCGGAAAGAAATATAATACAGCAAACATTACCGAAGCACTTCCGGTCCTAACCTCAGCACACAAGTCATGCTCCCACATATATCCATAAAAACACAATAACAAAATTACAATGCAAGTAAATCTCCCCACCCTAGCTGAAAACAATCCAGGACTACTCCTACGTGTAATACGCACCCCTTCCCACAGTCCCTCTTCCTTATGCGTTCATATATATAAATTGTACTGTTGTCAAGATGATGTACGCTGTATAATGAATGGAATGCACTAGCACACCCTAGTGGACCATTGTGGCACTAAATTCCGAGTGGCCGTTAAATTTATAATACATAGTGTACAAAAAGTTTGTTGGAATTCCAAGTGTGGCTGTAATAATGAGTAATGTTTTTTAAGACAGATTTATTTTAGGCAAAGATACGGAAATACAGTATAATTTCATTACAAGGAAATGTGAATGGCATTCTGCTCGCATATTTGAGCGCATATCCTCTAGTACAAAACGACGAAAAATGCCTTTTCTGAAGCAGTGATGCAGAAATGTCGTTTATTACATACACTTTTCAACACACTTTATGGCTGAGAAGTTCAAGGAAGCATATCTTAAAGCTGCGTTTCTCAAACTTTTTTCAAGTGTGGACCACTTTTTTAAGTCAGAACAGTTCCGCGGACCACCTTACTCTTGTTCCCTTCGAAAAGAAATTTATCATTTTTGTAGCATATTTTAATACCAGATATACTCATATCTTAAAATAGAATTAATTAATTATAACACTTTTGTAACTTTATTTTCTTGTACTTTCCTCTAGAGTATGCCATTAGGAAAGTCCAGGATAACAGAGAGGGTTTGGAATTGAACGGGTTACATCAGCTGCTTGTCTATGTGAATGACGTGAATATGTTAGGAGAAAATCCACAAACGATTAGGGAAAAAACGGGAATTTTACTGGAAGCAAGTAAAGAGATAGGTTTGGAAGTAAATCCCGAAAAGACAAATTATATGATTATGTCTCGTGACGAGAATATTGTACGAAATGGAAATATAAAAATTGGAATTCTTCTTTTGAAGAGGTGGAGAAGTTGAAATATCTTGGAGCAACAGTAACAAATATAAATGATACTCGGGAGGAAATTAAACACAGAATAAATATGGCAAATGCCTGTTATTATTCGGGTGAGAAGCTTTTATCATCCAGTCTGCTGTCAAAAAATCTGAAAGCTAGAATTTATAAAACAGTTATATTACCGGTTGTTCTTTATGGTTGTGAAACTTGGACTCTCACTTTGAGAGAGGTTAAGGTTGTTTGAGAATAAGGTGCTTAGGAAAATATTTGGCGCTAAGAGGGATGAAGTTACAGGAGAATGGAGAAAGTTACACAACACAGAACTGCACGCATTGTATTCTTCACCTGACATAATAAGGAACATTAAATCCAGACGTTTGAGATGGGCAGGGCATGTAGCACGTATGGGCGAATCCAGAAATACATATAGAGTGTTAGTTTGGAGGTCGGAGGGAAAAAGACCTTTAGGGAGGCCGAGACGTAGATGTGAAGATAATATTAAAATGGATTTGAGGGAGGTGGGATATGATGGTAGAGAATGGATTAATCTTGCTCAGGATAGGGACCGATGGCGGGCTTATGTGAGGGCGGCAATGAACCTCCGGGTTCCTTAAAAGCCAGTAAGTAAGTAAGGAATTTTACAATGTTAAAATATGTCTCGGAATAAGAAAATTGAAACATTGATACTTAATTGGTAGGAACACATTGGTATGGTTACACAAAGATTGAAGGTAGAACGATGCTCTTCACATAAACAGGAACTACGAAGAATTTGGAAGAGCAGCGCCTGTTAATTGGTCCAAAAGGAACCTGCCACCTTTATTTAACCTTCCTGATTGTGCAGTCGATATTTATATCCGAATCTTTGGTTGTTTCTGCAGCTGTGTCCACAACAAAATCTCGCATTAATTTTATTGAAATGGCCATCGCCCTTACCCGGATTTGAACTCGCGAATTTCTGATGTGAAGACAAACACGGTAGAGGATGGCATGCCAAGTGGAAGAAATATCCTAGAAGATACATTTAGGCTGTGATTTTAACGAAATAACAGAAAAGGAATTTTGGTAAGTTCAACACAATTAGGCCTACATAATAAAATATTTTACAACATCGAGTTAGTTGTTTTCTTTACAGTCCGTCACGGTTTATGAAATACCAGTGTGAGACAGAGTTCTTCAAATTTAAGGGAAGACGAAATTTTACAAAAATCATTTTGGTCTACACTTACTTTAAATTGTATTAGATCTTTTCGCTTATGTCTTAATTTCTTGTTTGAAACCTGATTATATTCTTACTAGTGGCTTGTGCAGCAAATGCTGGAAACTCAGTTCATTAGACGTTCAAATAAACATTTTTCAGATTTATTTTCAATGAATAATATCAGATATTCTGAAAGTTATTTGCTTCCATAATAATGAAACATACTCCCTCTGAATGTTTTTTATGCCAAATACTTTTTCTTGAACCTATACACCTTCAGTTTTTTAGTTTGAACGAGAAAACGCAAGTAACAATGTCAGGACGATCAGTAGGTTTTTCATGTGGGAGTAAAGCAGTATCTATTTCAGATCATTGCGGATTGTAGGTGAAAGTTAAAAAAAAAAAGTCAGGTTTGCTATGCTTTCGAACAATAGATTTTTTTATTTATTTCAGTAGGTTATTTTACGACGCTTTATCAACAGCTTAGGTTATTTAGCGTCTGAATGAGATGAAGGTGATAATGCCGGTGAAATGAGTCCGGGGTCCAGCACCGAAAGTTACCCAGCATTTGCTCGAACAATAGATATAGCACCTTGGTATAGCTGCTGCATGTTTCGTAGACTACCATGAAATGTAGAGGGTAAAATCATTTTATCCTGCTAAGAGATCTTGCTGAAATGATCGAGAGATTACAACATCTTGTAGGCCTCATATTTTATCAGTAAGTAATACCTTTTGGTCTTTCCTTAGGAACTGTAATTTTTACGCTCCCTCGAGCCAATAGTGAAGAGAATCACGCACCACCACACCGCCATTAAATATATGAAAAAGATCCAACCTCACTTGATTAATAACTACAAAAAATTTGATTTTTAATAACAATATTATTATCTTACATAAGTTTTATAGTTTTCAATAACATATACTATATAGCCGCCACTTAGTAAATTATATAAATGAAGATCTAATTTAAGATATTCTCTACATCTACTTATATAACCCCAAAACGTTTCACTTTCATATCATCAATATAGCATTAATATGTATAATTAATGAAAAATAGTCACATCATGGCATTAACTACAATAATATTTCATTTCTAATGGTAATAATGTCATCAAACCACCTCAAGTTTTGTAGTTTTTAATATCCAATACACAGCTGTACCCAGAAAATTACACACCACAGAATCGAACCTGTAAATTATTTTTAGTAAGTTAAGTTTTTAATAACCAATTTAATTCGAGCTCTAAATATGTCAGCATTCTTACAGATCATGGCCTTCGTGTAATATTGTTTACTGTAGCGTGTGTTTTGTTTTATTCTGAAATGCAACACGGCCGACTTGATGCTCGCTTTGCTTCTCCTTTACAAAAAAGCGAAGGAAATATCAAGTCGGCCGTGAATGCTATTAGCTAGTTCTCAAAACTGACGACAGATGGATTTTGGAATATAGGAAAATTATGTTTAAAAATTGACATTTCATTGAAAACTACTATTTTTCCGAAAAACTTTGAGTTTCAAGCTTCAAAATGAGGGGTCATTCATTAAAATCCGTCCAGCCGTTTGCCCGTTTTTCCATTACCAGTTCAAATTATATATATAGACTAGTGGCTTGTGCAACAAATTCTGCTGCAAACTAAGTTCGTTAGACGTTCAAATAAAAATTTTTCAGATTTATTTTCAATGAAGAATACTGATATATTTGCTTCCATAATAATGAAACATACTCCCTCTGAATGGATTTTTTTAGGCCAAATACTTTTTCTTGAACCTATCCAACTTCAGTTTTTGAGTTTCAACGCGAAAACGCAAGTTTCAATGTCAGGACGATAGCAGTAGATATTTCAGGTTATTGTGGATTGTAGGCAAAAGTTAAAAAAATGTCAGGTTTGCTAAGCTTTCGAACAATAGCATTTTCGTATAGCTGTTGCATGTAGAACTTGAAATGTAGAGCTTAAAATCATTTTATCCTACTAAGAGATCTTGCTGAAATGATCTGGAGACTACAAAATTTTCTAGGCCTCTTATTTTATCAGTAAGTAATACCTTTTGATCTTTCCTTAGGAACTGTAATGTTTGTGCTCTCTCGAGCCAATGCTGAAGACAATGACACATATCAATATCTACACTACACCGCCATTAAGTAAATGAAAAAGACCCAACCCCACTGGGTTAATAAGTATAAAAATGTTTAATTTTTAATAACAATATTACTAACTTACTTAAGTTTCGTAGTTATACATAGCAGCCACTCAGTAAATTATAGAAATGAAGATCTAAATTAAGATATTCTCTACATTTACTTACATAACCTCAAAACGTTTCACTTTCATGTCATCAATATATCATCAATATTATATACAATTAATGAAAAATAGATGAATCATGATATTAACTATAATAATATTTAATTTCCAATGGTAATAATGTCATCAAACCACCTCAAGTTTCGTAGATTTGAATATCCAATACACAGCTGTACTAAGAAAATTGTTATACACTGCAGAATCAGTTTTTAATAACAAATTGAATTGAGCTCTAAATATGTCGGCAATCCTGCAGGTCATGGCCTTCGTGTAATAGCCTATTGTTTATTGTAGTGTGTGTTTTGTTCTGAAATTCAATCAAGTCGGCCGTGATTCGATAAAATTGGTTCTCAAAACTGACAACGGATGGATTTTGGAAAATAGGAAAATTATGTAGGAAAATTGACATTTCACTGAAAACTACTACTTTTCCGAAAAACTTTGGGTTCCAAGCTTCAAAATGAGGGGCCATTTATTAAAATCCGTTCAGCCGTTTTCCCGTAATTTCCATTACCAGTTCAAATTATATATATAGATTACATCTCCTTTTCGCTTTTGTCTTATTTTCTTGTTTGAAAGCTGTTTATATTTTTATTTAAATTTTATTGTGAGCTTTTCTGTGTCGCGAGGCGAACCCAGTATGTTGGGTCAGGACTAGCAAAATAAATCAGGAGGTTTCTACTTTGCAATCTAGGAGCTGTTCTGGTTGTATCTCCCAATGGATCGCATTTTATCAAGCGAGGGCTTAGCTAACGGGTTTCATGAAGTTTGGATTCTTCCCCATTGCTTAACCCGCTCCGGGCTGTACCGCACATCAGCTGGAAACGCACAAGAAATCTCCCTTGTTTTAAAAGACAGCCTGACGTAGCGGTCTTGTTTTTCTTCCCGGACTCTCTGGACACGTGGGCGCTTGTGGGTAAGCCAGGCAGACTGGGCGCTATAAATTATACAAGTCCGGCGAGGAGGAAGGGGGAGAGAAAAGATTCTTCACTGATCCGTTCGTGAATCTGTATAATATTTACGAGATTAAGACACATGCGGAATTGTTTAAACTCAAAAACCACAGGCTGAAGCGCAAAATTCTTATTTATTCTGAATACTACGTAAAGAATATAACTTACAAAACATCTGCGTAAAACAAATGAAGCTTGATACCACTACAAATCTATATATTTAATTTGAACTGGTAATGGAAATTACGGGAAAACGGCTGAACGGATTTTAATGAGTGACCCCTCATTTTCATGCCAGGCATCCAAAGTTTTTCGGAAAAATAGTAGTTTTCAGTGAAACGTCAATTTTCCTACATAATTTTCCTATTTTCCAAAATCCATCTGTTGTCAGTTTTGAGAATTATTTTATTCAATCACGGCCGACTTGATTGAATTTCAGAACAAAACACACACTACAATAAACAATAGGCTATTACACGAAGGCCATGACCTGCAGGATTGCCGACATATTTAGACCTCAATTCAATTTGTTATTAAAAACTGATTCTGCAGTGTATAACAATTTTCTTAGTACAGCTGTGTATTGGATATTCAAATCTACGAAACTTGAGGTGGTTTGATGACATTATTACCATTAGAAATTAAATATTATTATAGTTAATATCATGATTCATCTATTTTTCATTAATTGTACATAATATTGATGATATATTGATGACATGAAAGTGAAACGTTTTGAGGTTATGTAAGTAAATGTAGAGAATATCTTAATTTAGATCTTCATTTCTATAATTTACTGAGTGGCTGCTATGTATAACTACGAAACTTAAGTAAGTTAGTAATATTGTTATTAAAAATCAAACATTTTTATACTTATTAACCCAGTGGGGTTGGGTCTTTTTCATTTACTTAATGGCGGTGTAGTGTAGATATTGATATGTGTCATTGTCTTCAGTATTGGCTCGAGAGAGCGCAAAAATTACAGTTCCTAAGGAAAGATCAAAAGGTATTACTTACAGATAAAATAAGAGGCCTAGAAAATTTTGTAGTCTCCAGATCATTTCAGCAAGATCTCTTAGTAGGATGAAATGATTTTGAGCTCTACATTTCAAGTTCTACATGCAGCAGCTATACGAAAATGCTATTGTTCGAAAGCTTAGCAAACCTGACATGTTTTTAACTTTTGCCTACAATCCACAATGACCTGAAATAGCTACTGCTATCGTCCTGACATTGATACTTGCGCTTTCGCGTTCAAACTCAAAAACTGAAGTTGGATAGGTTCAAGAAAAAGTATTTGGCCTAAAAAAATCCATTCAGAGGGAGTAGATTTTATTATTATGGAACCAAATTACTATCAAAAAGACAAGTATTCTTCATTGAAAATAAATCTGAAAAATTTTTATTTGAACGTCTAACGAACTTAGTTTGCAGCAGCATTTGCTGCACAAGCCACTAGTGCAAATATATTGCTAACTTTCATGGATAACTTCAGATCGTCATGGTAACGATGTTAAAAGAGTGCTACAATAGAATCTCTTATAACTTTAGAACAAATGAACATAGCAAAACGAAAATATGCTATCGTGTAGACCAGGCATGTCAAAAATCAGACACTGAAAGTGCAGTGTACGTGCGCGGAACGCCGGTCTGTGCAGATTGCGTCATTCACGTGTTGCTCTTACCAGTTCTTAGCGGGAGGGATGTACAAGAAACTATTCTGCACTTCTAGTGTTCAATTAAATTGACATTTGGACATTATAAACATACTTAGCAGAAGGAAAAACACAATTATTGTCAGTGTCTATATTTGACAATAATTGTAACACAAGAAACAATAGACTTACTCAGTTACAATTCACAATGCAGTCGTTTGTAAAGAATAATTTATTTATATGATTTGTATACAGTATTTGAAGAAAATATAAATATTGCAGTAATTTCGAAACAACAAAAAACGAACACAATATTTCATTTTACGTAGTAGGTACTGATTATTTCAAAGTAATACTCTTTCATTGTTCCTCAAGCATTGTTGGGACCATTGGTGCACAAATGCTAAGAAAGAAAATATTTTACTCCCAATTACACGCAATAGGACATTGTGAGGCTTTTACACTGGAATCATTTCCTTGCTGTATATTAATATAAATTCACATTATTATTAATAAATTGGATAAATTAAGCTTGAATTTAAATTTATATATAGTTTATTTGGAAAACGTTGAGAGCAAGTAGGCCTATAAGCAAGTTGGGAGCGTTACTGAATTGAGCTGTGAAGCGAGGATATTTTCTTTATGTCAGGTTTAAAGATTTATTAACGTAAGTATATTAGATAATATAGTAACGTGAGATGGAAAATTCGCCATTATGTATTATTTTTCCAGAAAAGTTTTCCGCCTTACAAATAGTTGCTTCCTTCGTTCCCTTACAACCTCAAGAGCCTCACATGTATTACTCACTATATTCTCGTCACTTATCAGCTTATCAAATAAAAGTTGTAAGTCGTCTAACCATTGATGGCTGTGTTAGTACAGACTCCAAAACAATATCATTTTCATGTTTGTCTTGCCGTGAGAGTAGTAATTTAGAAATAAGAGTTGGCGAATATCGTATTTTGAGAACTTTACTTATATGATTTAAATTCTAACATCACTATTAGGTCCACATGATATTGTGAATTTTATTAGTAACAACAATGTAATTTATTCGTCACAACAATAATTCCTTTCTACAATTCACCTTAAACGCTCTCGTCAACAATTGGATCTTCACTCAACACAGTATTCGTTATAGCACTCCACCGACGACAATGACAATTTACTTGGACTATTACGCACAACAATGAACTGTTAATCTTAACTAATATTTACAAAGCACTATTTACAAATCAGAACTACCAGTTCTCAGTTCACAGTTCTTCTATCTCAGTCACTCGAGTTCACGGTATCTCGAACCACAGACCTTCAGAGACAGTTCACTGTACTCGAACTCGGGTCCCTCCAACTGCGGTCCACTGCACTCGAACTCAGGTCCCTCCAACTGCGGTCCACTGCACTCGGATGCTGACGCAGATGCGGACGCACACTCGAGTCGAACTCCGGCACACAAGTCTGGCTTGCTTGCTCTGGCTTACTCACTGACTGAATAACTGAAAACTCTGCTGTCGTTCCTTCGCGACCGTAATTTATAACCACAGCGACGTAGCCTCGAAAATTCGCGAGTCTTCCACTTCGACGGATTTCTGGAATAGTCGGGAAGGTCGTTCCACATTCACTGCGTTAAGTAGCAGCTGCGCGCGCAGCCTCGTTGCGTTGACGTAATACACCCTCTCTCTTCTCTCCACCGCGCGACGTCACTCAATGTTCCGTGGAGCCTGTGCGATGTGCTTTCTTGCGGGACGCTGGTCGTGAGTTCGATTCTCACGTCGCTGTCACAATATGATGAAAGCCTTTCATTTTAAAATAATTACTATTGGCTGAGGAAAACATCATAACAATTACCGTATATCATTCGTGATTCCTCTTCTTCGTTATATCTGTGGACTCCTCACTTTATTTTCCATAACGCATTCACAATCACAGCTCAATGAGCACCAGTACTGATCTGTGTTACTGAAACAAAAGCTGATCTACTACAGGTAATGTACAGCCCTGTCGCGTTCCCCTCCAAGCCGATTCACTCCCTCCAGGTAGGGGAATAGGAACTGCACGTTGCACGGAGACCAGTGCACAATGTGCGCGACTGCACAAAGTGCAGGGTTTTGACATGCCTGGTGTAGACAAATGAGTTCCATTGCTGTAAACATCCGCACAAAACTGTCGGATGCTGAAGGCCGAGGAGACGGGTGGGACAAATCATGCCTCGAAAACTGCGTTCTGTAGGTAATTTCATTCGCAAAACTCCTTTGAGGTCTGAACCGATCCAGAAGTGTCAATCGATGGAACACGACGTGATCCACTAAATAAATGTGGAAAAAAAAAATGATCCGAGGTAAAACTAGACACACAACTTTAAAAAATGTATGTATGTATGTATGTATTGGGAGTAATTTTACGGTTGTCGCCGTCTCCCGCTTCTCAATTTCCAGGTACTCCGGTTTTGCCAATCGCCCATTTGTAGACCCCAGCAGACCATATCCTCCTGAACCTCCTTGCTCCATTTTTTCATTGGCCTTCCTCTTCTCTTTTTTCCGGGGGAGTCCAGTTGAAGACCTTATTAGGCCAGCGGTCGGCTGACATTCTCTGGAGATGCCCATACCATATCAGGCGTTTAGTTTCCACTGATTGTAAGATATCTCCTGATATTTGCATTATATTACGGACATCCTGATTCCTAATGTGGTCCATCCTCGAAATTTGACAACTACGGCGCCAGTAATCCATTTCTAAAGCCAACAATTTCTTCTTCATCCTGTCTCTCATTTCCCAAGTTTCAGAGCCATAAGTACATATACTTTCTATTATAGTTTTATATATACTTGTCTTGGTTTTCCTTGTTACCTTGTCATTCCATAGGAGTGTATTTAATTGTCTTATGGCCCGCTTTCCTTGACCAATCTCATTATTCATATCTTCATCAATTTTGGCCTGACTGTTGAGGGTAACACCCAAATATTTGAATGACTCAGAGTTTTCTATTTGTGTATCCCCAGTATCTAAATTTACCTTGCTGCGACTACCCACTTTAAAAAATCAATGGCGAAAATTTATGAACTTTCAAAATATACAGAAATATGCATTCGTCTGATTCAAAGTAAGCAGTAATAATAATAATAATAATCATCATCATCATCATTATCAACATTTCACGGCTTAAGCCATTTAGGCTCGTTCCGGTCTCATAGATTTCAATTAAAATGTTGTATCCATCTCTTCTTTGGCCTACCAACACTTCTTCTACCCTCTGGATTATAATCTAAAATAATTTTTGGTATTCGGCCTGGTTTCATACTCTGAACATGCTCCTTCCAATTGTTCCTATATTGCTCTATTTTATCCATCAGTTAAAAAATATTTAATTCATTCCTGATATCTTCACTTTTTCTTTTATCCAAAAGTGTGCAACCGGCTACACTACGTAAAAACCTCATTTCAGCTGCTTCTATAGTTTTTTCTTCTTTCTTGGTTAAAGTCCAAAATTCACTACCATACAGCAATATAGGCACAGCCATAACCTTATAGAATTTTAATTTGGTTTCTCTTCTAGTGTATTTCAGGGATCTCTTTATTGTGCCACATATAAAATTAAATTTACTAAGTTTATTGAAAAGATCTTCCTTCTTAAAATAGGAGATATTACAGCCTAGATAGTTAAAATTATTTACTTGCTCAATAGGTTTCCCATCCAAAATAATTTTTGCTCGTAAGGTATCTGGACCCTTTAAAAGCTAAAACTTTAGTTTTCTTTGTAGATATATTAAGATTATAATTTTTAAAAATATTACTTAGTTGAAATGTGGCCTTCTGTAAATCATTTTCTGAGCTAGAAATGAGAACCTGGTCGTCAGCAAAAAGTAACGTATCTAATATTTGTTCTTGTATTTTAAAATGTGAATCTAAATTTGTCTGCCAATGAAATATGGCATCGTCAATATAAACATTAAAGAGAGAAGGCGAAAGTGGACAGCCCTGCCTTACACCTCTATTTATGGTTGCAGTTATATCATTTTTATGTCTCGTTCCAGTTTCAACCAATATCTTGTTTTCTACATACAAACTTCTTATTACAGTTATTAAATGTTGAGGTACTCCTTTCTGTTTCATAATACTCCATAATTTATTTCTATTGACTTTGTCAAAGGCCTTTTCAAGGTCTACAAACAGTATAAAAGTTGGTATATTATATTCTCTATGTTTCTCAAATATCTGGTTAATAGTAAAAATACAATCGGAACAGGATCTGCCTTTCCTAAATCCATTTTGGGGTTCTAGGATAATATTTTCCATTATTACATTAAAACGAGATTTTAGTATCGATGCATAAATTTTATAACAAATCCCCAAAACACTTATACCCCTGTAATTTTCACAGTTTTGACGGTCTCCTTCTTTATAAACTGGATAAATTTTTGCCATTCTCCATTCTTCTGGGATATGACCAATGGCGAAAATTTATGAACTTTCAAAATATACAGAAATATGCATTCGTCTGATTCAAAGTAAGCAGTAATAATAATAATAATAATAATAATAATAATAATAATAATAATAATAATAAAATTATAATAATGATAATAATCATGGCAATGATAATGATCGTGTTAATATTATAAATTATAATTTTGATAATAATAGATATAGCAATAATAATAATAATAATAATAATAATAATAATAATAATAATAATAATAATAGATCTGTTTCTATCAGATGCTTTCCCAATTCACTGTGGGCTAAAGCAAAGAGATGCACTTAACTTTGTTCCAGAATATGCCATTAGGAAATCCCAGGATAACAGACAGGGTTTGGAATTGAACGGGTTACATCAGCTGCTTGTCTATACGGATCATGTGAATAGGTTAGGAGAAAATCCACAAACTATTAGGAAAAACGCAGGAAATTTACTTGCAGCAAGTAAAGCGATAGGTTTGGAAGTAAATACCGAAAAGACTAAGTATATCATTATGTCTCGTGATCAGAATATTGTACGAAATGGAAATATAAAACTTGGAAATTTATCCTTTGAAGAGGTGGAAAAATTCAAATGTCTTGAAGCCACAGTAACAAATATAAATGACACTCGGGAGGAAATTAAACGCAGAATAAATATGGGAAATGCCTGTTATTATTCGGTTGAGAAGCTTATGTC
The DNA here is from genome assembly GCF_040183065.1 of Periplaneta americana. Classification (NCBI taxonomy): domain Eukaryota; kingdom Metazoa; phylum Arthropoda; class Insecta; order Blattodea; family Blattidae; genus Periplaneta; species Periplaneta americana. The sequence goes on along the minus strand of NC_091119.1, from coordinate 203,931,034 downwards.
ATCTAGTCTGCTGTCAAAAAAGTTGAAAGTTAGAATTTATAAAACAGTTATATTACCGGTTGTTCTGTATGGTTGTGAAACTTGGACTCTCACTTTCAGAGAGGAACATAGGGTAAGGGTGTTTGAGAATAAGGTGCTTAGGAAAATATTTGAAGCTAAGAGGAATGAAGTTACAGGAGAATGGAGAAAGTTACACAACGCAGAACTGCATGCATTGTATTCTTCACCTGACATAATTAGGAAAATTAAATCCAGACTTTTGAGATGGACAGGGCATGTAGCACGTATGGGCGAATTCAGAAATGAATATAGAGTGTTAGTTGGAAGACCTGAGGGGAAAAGACCTTTGGGGAGCCCAAGACGTAAATGGGAGAATAATATTAGAGTGGATTTGAGGGAGGTGGGGTATGATGTTAGAGACTGGATTAATCTTGCTCAGGATAGGGACCAATGGCGGGCTTACGTGAGGGCGGCAATGAACCTCTGGGTTCCTTAAAAGCCAAAAGTATATGTATCAGTATAATAATAATAATAATAATAATAATAATAATAATAATAATAATAATAATAATAATAACTGATTGAGGTTCTGGTAGATATGTATATACATATTATCAGAGTCTGGGTAGCGTAGACGGTAAAGCACTGGCCTTCAGTGCTCGAGGTTGCGGGTTCGATCCCGGCCTAGGTCGATGGAATTCAGGTGTGCTTAAATGCGACGGGCTCATGGCAGTAGATTTACTGGCATGTAAAAGAACTCCTGCGGGACAAAGTTCCGGCGCACGGGCGACGCTAGTATAACCTCGGCAGTTGCGAGCGTCGTTAAATAAACCATAATTAAAATTTTCTATTATCAGGCACTATATCTCACTTGACGATATGTGTCAGAAGAAGAACAATTGTTTGTATACATCTGAAGTCTGATTAGTGTAATATGTAGCTAGTCGGAGATGTATGCAATGGAGGGGAAAAGGAAGTGGCCGCTCTTTTCCATTATCTCCTGGCCTAGTTGCCTCATGAGTGATGCCTTTTATAATGGTGTCACTTATGAAGTTCCAAACCTGTCTTCGGTCGGTTCGCTACATAATAATAATAATAATAATAATAATAATAATAATAATAATAATAATAATAATAATAATAATAATAATAATAATAATAATGCAGCTTTTATCATCCAGTCTGCTGTTAACAAATCTGAAAGTTAAAATTTATAAAACAGTTGGACTGTCACTTTGAGAGTGGAACATAGGTTAAGGGTGTTTGAGAATAAGGTGCTTAGGAAAAAATTTGGGGCTAAGAGGAATGAAGTTACAGGAGAATGGAGAAAGTTACACAACACAGAACTGCACGGATTGTATCCTTTAACTGACATAATTAGGAACATTAAATCCATTAAACATTAAATTACATAATTCCATTGCTGCTGTAATTTAAATTTTAGTTCTAGCGAAATTTATAAACTTGTACTTGCTGTTTGGGAAAAGGAAATTGTACCAGAACAATGGAAGGAGTCCATAATTGTACCTATTTTTAAAAAGGGGGACAAAACCAACTGTGGTAACTTTCGAGGAATATCACTTTTGTTGACGTCGTACAAAATTTTGTCCAATATTCTTTTGAGAAGATTAACTCCGTACGTAGATGAAATTATTGGGGATCATCAGTGCGGTTTGCGGCGTAATAGATCGACTATTGATCAGATGTTTTGTATTCGACAGATAATGGAGAAAAAATGGGAGTATAAGGGTACAGTACATCAGTTATTCATAGATTTCAAAAAGGCATATGACTCGGTGAAGAGGGAAGTATTATATGATATTCTTATTGAATTTGGTATTCCCAAGAAACTAGTTCGATTAATTAAAATGTGTCTCAGTGAAACATACAGCAGAGTCCGTATAGGTCAGTTTCTATCTGATGCTTTTCCAATTCACTGCGGGCTAAAGCAGGGAGATGCACTATCACCTTTACTTTTTAACTTCGCTCTAGAATATGCCATTAGGAAAGTTCAGGATAACAGGCAGGGTTTGGAATTGAACGGGTTACATCAGCTTCTTGTCTATGCGGATGACGTGAATATGTTAGGAGAAAATACACAAACGATTAGGGAAAACACGGAAATTTTACTTGAAGCAAGTAGAGCGATCGGTTTGGAAGTAAATCCCGAAAAGACAAAGTATATGATTATGTCTCGTGAACAGAATATTGTACGAAATGGAAATATAAAAATTGGAGATTTATCCTTCGAAGAGGTGGAAAAATTCAAATATCTTGGAGCAACAGTAACAAATATAAATGACACTCGGGAGGAAATTAAACGCAGAATAAATATGGGAAATGCGTGTTATTATTCGGTTGAGATGCTCTTATCATCCAGTCTGCTGTCCAAAAGTCTGAAAGTTAGAATTTATAAAACAGTTATATTACCGGTTCTTCTGTATGGTTGTGAAACTTGGACTCTCACTCTGAGAGAGGAACATAGGTTCAGGGTGTTTGAGAATAAGGTGCTAAGGAAAATATTTGGGGCTAAGCGGGATGAAGTTACAGGAGAATGGAGAAAGTTACACAACACAGAACTGCACGCATTGTATTCTTCACCTGACATAATTAGGAACATAAAATCGAGACGTTTGAGATGGGCAGGGCATGTAGCACGTATGGGCGAATCCAGAAATGCATATAGAGTGTTAGTTGGGAGACCGGAGGGAAAAAGACCTTTAGGGAGGCCGAGACGTAGATGGGAGGATAATATTAAAATGGATTTCAGGGAGGTGGGGTATGATGGTAGAGAATGGATTAATCTTGCTCAGGATAGGGACCAATGACGGGCTTATGTGAGGGCGGCAATGAACCTTCGGGTTCCTTAAAAGCCATTTGTAAGTAAGTAAGTAATTTATTTATTCATTTATTTATTTATTTTTATTTTCTATATTTTTCTTATATTAATATTGCATTATATAATTTCTGTAACTGTAATTTTAAATTTATTTCCTATTTTATTTTATTTCATATTCTCTTATAGGCCTATTAATATTATATCTGAACTGCGACCGAACACGAGCGCTGCTCATTCGGTCTCAGATTTTGCTAATACTACTGTATCTCCTTTTTTATATTGATTGTATTATTTTATTTCTATTTCTCTTCTTTGTAATTATATTCTTTATTCTGTATATTTAAATATAAATAAATAAATAAATAAATAAAATAAGACGTTTGAGATGGGCAGGACATGTAGCACGTATAGGCGAATCCAGAAAATCATATAGAGTGTTAGTTGGGAAGCCGAAGGGAAAAAGACCTTTGGGAAGGCCGAGACGTAGATGGGAAGATAATATTAAAATGGATTTGAGGGAGGTGGGATATGATGGTAGAGAATGGATTAATCTTGCTCAGGATAGGGACCAATGACGGGCTTATGTGAGGGCGGCAATGAACCTTCGGGTTCCTTAAAAGCCAGTAAGAATAATAATAATATTATTATTATTAATATTATTATTATTAATATTATTATTATTAAAGCAATGGCAATGAAAGTGGTAATTTTAGTAATGGTAACAAAATAATGTTAATAATATTGGTAATAATAATAACGATAATATTAACAATAGTAATAATTTTACAATAATAATAATGCATTAGTTTAAGATCATGGTCATTAATACAGCAGTTTATTTTTTCCAATAAGGAAGAGAATTGCTTTTCCTCTCCTCGCCAAGTAATGTTCGATAGCTTCCATGCATTCTTTCTAGCGCAAAAAATAGGTTCGAACTTGAAAATAACCCTTGACCAGGTTTTGTAGTGCACACACAACTTGCGACATGGTGCATATACCAAGTTAATAATAACATAACTAATAATGAATTAGGTATGAATTTCTGAGTGAATTCACTGTTTGTTCTTCACTGCATGACTTCAGCTCGTTAGCAATCGAGGGGCTTGACCAGGAGGGTGCTTAATTACACCCTTGCACCCCCGCGTGTGCGATGAATACCTGATCAGCTGCTTCTTCTCCATGTTCGTTAATGAACTCGCTCCTGGCAACGTTTGTTCAGAGGGGAAGATGTGCCTAGTTAACTGTAAACAATCAAGTGTACTGGCTTTCCTAACAATGGAAGCATCTCACAAGCTAACTTGATTATTTTTTAAGCCAATTAAAATATGCGGTGCCCCCATCGCAATATTACAAGGATCAGGCGAGTCTTGGAATTAGTTCCTATTTAAACCTAATTTCTGCATTAATATTCACCCCCAATATTCCAATTTATCTGAGTTAGAAGGGTAGACTTTATCATTCGGTGAAGCAAACTTAAGTCCACAGCGAGAGAATTTTTATATAGGAAACTAATACACAGAATCGTTGTCGATGTCTTGTATTAAAATGTGTCGGACTCCTTCCTTGTCTTTTTTCTGTTTTCAATAATATATATATATAAAATTTGAACTGGTAATGGAAATTACGGGAAAAAGGCTGAAAGGATTTTAATAAATGGCCTCTGATTTTGAAGCTTGGACCACAAAGTTTTTCGGAAAAATAGTAGTTTTCAGTGAAATGTAAATTTTCGTACATAATTTTCCTATTTTCCAAAATCCATCTGTCGTCAGTTTTGAGAACTAGCTAATTGCATTTCAGAATAAAACAAAACACACGCTACAGTAAACAATATTACACGAAGGCCATGATCTGCAAGAATACTGTCATATTTAGAGTTCAAATTAAATTAGTTATTAAAAACTTAACTTACTAAAAATAATTTACAGGTTCGATTCTGTGGTGTGTAATTTTCTGGGTACAGCTGAGTATTGGATGTTAAAAACTACAAAAGTTGAGGTGGTTTGATGACATTATTACTATTAGAAATGAAATATTATTGTAGTTAATGCCATGATGTGACTATTTTTCATTAATTATACATATTAATGCTATATTGATGATATGAAAGTGAAACGTTTTGGGGTTATATAAGTAGATGTAGAGAATAACTTAAATTAGATTTTGATTTCTGTATTTTACTGAGTGGCAGCTATATAGTGTATAAAGTATATGTTACTGAAAGCTATAAAACGTACGTAAGATAATAATATTATTAAAAATCAAATATTTTTATAGTTATTAATCAAGTGGAGTTGGGTCTTTTTCGTATATTTAATGGCGGTGTTGTGTAGATATTTATATGCGTGGTTCTCTTCAGTATTAGATCGAGAGAGAGAGTATCTTTCATTGTTATGGAAGAAAATAACTTTCAGAATGTCTGGTATCCTTCATTGAAAATAAATCTGAAAAATGTTTATTTGAACGTCTAATGAACTTAGTTTGCAGCATTTGCTGCACAAGCCACTAGTATTTGTATAATAATCTACAGTCTCTTATTCATTTGTTAATTTTGTTATTCTTTTATTTTGACGTACACTAATAGAACAAATGAAAGGATTTTATGAAACGAAAATTACATTCGGCTGCCATGGAAACCTTTGATCATATCAGATGAACTGACTGTGAGTAATACATATGAACTGAGCAATGCCAAGGAGTTCATTCCTATACATAAGGGAAGTCTGTATAATATAACCTATATCTAAGAATTTGTTATAATCCTTTACGAGATGGTTGCAATATATTTTTTTAGAATAATGTTATTCAAGAGGAGGATCAAAAAACGATGTTTTGAAGTTTCAGTCGGTATGGTAAATGCTTCAGCAAGGTGACATGGACGAAAAATAGACGTGTGTACAATACATGAGTACCCATGGAAAGTTAATACAAGCTTGGAATTACATACAGATGGATAAATAAAATTTACGTGATATTCTCTTGTATTTATATATAGTATACCAGTTGATTGTTAATTTCTGTGACTCAAAAATAGTTCTTTACTTGTTCTCTTAATAGTACGTGCTGTGAAATGTTTAATGCTTTATTATTATTATTATTATTATTATTATTATTATTATTATTATTATTATTGTTGAAGTTTGAACTTGGCAGACATGCGTAAGGCATTTGTAGAGCTAACGGCAATCTAATTTGGCAAAGCGAATCTATGAGGGCAACAATGTCAGTCTCTTTCTCCTCAGGTCTTCCAACTAACACTCTATATGCATTTCTGGATTCGCCCATACGTGCTACATGCCCTGCCCATCTCAAACGTCTGGATTTAATATTCCTAATTATGTCAGGTGAAGAATACAATGCGTGCAGTTCTGTGTTGTGTAACTTTCTCCATTCTCCTGTAACGTCCTCCATTTTAGCCCCAAATATTTTCCTAAGCACCTTATTCTCGAACACCTTTGATCTCTGTTCCTGTCTCAAAGTGAGACTCCAAGTTTCATAGCCATACAGGACAACCGGTAATATAACTGTTTTTTAAATTCTACCTTTCAGATTTTTTGACAGCAGACTGGATGACAAAAGCTTCTGAACCGAATAATTATTCTGCGTTTTATTTCCTCTCGGGTGTCATTTATATTTGTTACTGATGCTTCAAGATATAGTTACAAAACACAGGCAGATATATTATAAAATAAAGAAGAATTCTTAATGGGAAATTTAATTAGACTGAAAGAAGCGGTAATATCCGAACTTTTAAGTCCTAGATTATACGAGTATGAGAAGATTAAGGTAGTACTGCGTTAGAATTGTCATATGTAAGAATGTAAATTAACTTAATACTTAAAATTGCGTATAATCTGACCTGAAACACTCCACATTTCGTAAGTGAAAGCAGGACATCCTATATGTTTTTAACTTCATTTCTATTTCCCGTCTTAAAAAAAGTGAGAATTCAAAGAGGCAGTATATTCAAAGGGAAGGAATATTCACATGTCTTGATGCAGTTCGAAGCAATAGCATCCAGCTAGAGAGAAATTTAACTTTCAGAAAACGCCTTTCATCTTCCTACCTATTTCTTCTGTATCACGATCATAACATAAATTCTGAGAAACGTTTCAAACAAGGCCCATAAAGAGATATATGATCTCTTGAAAGAAAAAGTAACAATAGCCTTAGTTTCTAACAACTTTTGAAACGGTAGGAAGAACTAAGTTGAAGAAGAGGCTTTCAAAGCAGCTTGCCTGCTTGTTACTCATAAAGAGAAAGTTTCTGCACATGTTATGAATTTATGTTTAGTTTCTATTTTCTTTTTTTTTTCTTACTTAATTTTTTCCCGGCGCACACAAAAACAATGGTGACAACAAATACCCATACATCAATTTAATGGTTTCCTACGTCACCAATACGTACAAGAAAGTTTCATTTCTCTGTAAAATTCTGCTCAGTTTTTCCTCATTCCAGTCGCCATAACTCTTCGTCTTGTAGGAAAGGAATACGAGACGACTTTTAGCAGATAAAGAGCGTCGTAAAAAGAGACTATGATACACCAAAAGCGTCTTCTCTTCGTATTGGGAGGAAAGAATGCATTTCCTACACAGAAATAAGATATTGGGCGTTATGCTTTATTTTGCTTGAAAGGAATTTTTTTCCTGTGTCGCTCAATTGAGTGGTTCAGTCAGATATGTGGTAGCCAAACCATATTTCCCAGGACTAGAGAAGTTGTAAACATGTTTGAACTGATTAAACGGTAAATTATTAATGAAACATGAATGAATAAAATCAATACAAAGGATAAATGCATGAACAACGATTTAATTAATGAAAAATCAACGGATTAGTGAAAATGACAACATTAATGAAAATAAATAATGCATGAAAGGGATAGGTTTAACGAGAAACTGAATGATAAACATGAAAAAGACTAAAAAATTAATATATTGAAAGTGGAAAAACAAATAAAAAGTGAATATATCAATAAAAATTAACAAATAAATTCAAAATGGTCAGACTAATGAAAAAACTAATTATTGAAAAATGAATGAAAAAGGAGGCAAGGGATTTGAGAAAACCCCTATGATTAGGTGTACCATCTACAGGAACATCATTTTATTTTTACTTCAATTTTTATTGTACCTGAGTTTTTGTATGTACTTCACTCCCACCCCTTCTACTAATGAAGTCCTCCACACAGAACCAAGGTCGCATATAGTTCTGAGTTAGTGAGTATAGTACGTTTCAGAAATATATTCGCATTTTCCAGTGACGAAAGAGCTTTCAATATTGAATCATATTTTCGCACAGGTACTGTCGTCCGTTTGCCTGTGTCGCATCCCGATTTCCCCCACCTACTTTTACTCGCCCCTCTGTAAAGCTAGTGGCTGGGCTGTCTTGGCTCTTTTCCGAAAACATTAATTTCTGTTGTAATATTACACAACTGTTTAAAATAACTTAAATAAAAGGGCCTCGTTAAGTAATTAACTGTCATTTTAATACCATGAAATTAAATAAGCAGATCTCACAGCCGATATTTTGTGACATACAACAACAAACTAACTTCAATTATGATTTCCATGGTAACAAGAACAGCTGAAACCTAAATGCAGCCATAATGTGAGTGATGAGCGCTGTTTTTCATACGCAGCATTTCTGGACACTATTAAGAGAAAATGTTATCTTTCATGTCCTCTATCACATAAGAAAATTAGGAATAGTTTTCTGTTACACCCTGTATACATGCGTCACAGGTTATTATTATGAATCATATGCTAATTTCATAACGCTATGGTACAAACTAAGGGACTTACTATAATCTTAAAAACGTATTGCACTTTTATTGGTATCTCCCCTTAAAAATTCCTTGTCACAAAGTATTAGGGGCTGGAAGACAACAAACACCTTTAAGAACAGCTTAAAAGATAACCTTATTAGCATTTCACTCCAATCATACTGATTTAAAATATTACTGACTACACTGTTGCTTTTTTCTTTAGACATCATCCTGATTGTGCTGCATTTTCAAAATTGTCTCATAATAATCTCTTTCTATTATCTAATATCATTTGAAATATATTAACATTCTATGTATTTTAGTTTAATTCTGCTACACAGTTTATTTCAGTGTTTAATTAATAGTTCATAGTATTTTGTTGTTTAATTCGTAAATAACTCTTGTATACATGTAACTCTCATCTAAATCAAATTGTTGAATTCTTTGTAAGTTCATGCATATGTATATACACTTTTTGCTGGTTGAGTGGAAGAGAAGGCCTTACGGCCTTAACTCTGCCAGCTAAAATAAATTATTATTATTATTATTATTATTATTATTATTATTATTATTATTATTATTATTATTATTAAAATAAAGTAATATTAAAAGTGATGAATTTATGAAGTGAAATGGCAGGTCACTAAATAGTGAAATCAGTGTGACAGTTTTTGTTTTCTCTTTATGACGTAGTATAATTTTTTTGTGAAATACTTCTGGAAAATAATTTAATTGTGTGACTATGTGGAAACTCATTTAATCCTGATGCATATACAGGGACATCATTTTAGTTTTACTAACATTTGTAATATTAACCTGGCCATACCTTTGAATTAACGGTTGAGAACCGAAAACAACGTTTGCTGCCCTCTTCCACGACTGGAGTTCGATGATACTGGCGTAAAATACAAACAGATCACTTTACTAGGTATAGGAGGGAAGAAAAGTATTTCATCCATTTACGTAAACTATAGAAATGTCGCGATTTTGAGTTTGATAATTTTCATTTTACTGTATTAACAATAAGTGTTTTTACTCACAACTTGAGGTATCCATACGAACGTATTAGTTATGCAGTGTATATTATATTGTCTATAGCACATTAGCGTACAATATAGAGAATGAAGTTAAATTGAAAAATTATCATAATATGGATATTTAAACACATTTTTGGAAATGGTGACCGTTCATTTCGATACAGGCTTCAGTTCTTTTGTCCATATTATCGCACTATAGACTATTGTACCTAATCCCAATTACCAGTTTCGTCCTTCATACTTGTAACTCATGTTGAAATAATTCTGTACCTACTCTATAAAAGAGTACCTTACGTACTGTAAATTCAATCTTCACTTCTGCCCGACCCGCACAGATAAAATTACTCAGACATGCTATCTACTGTCCGTTCAAGTGGTTATGTCGTAGGGTCGTAGAAAGGGAGGAAATCACGTGACAGTTAATTACTTAACGAGGCCCTTTTATTTAAGTTATTCTAAACAGTTGTATAATATTACGTAGACGTCCAATTCCTAACAGAAATTAATGTTCTCAGAAAAGAGCTAAGACAGCCAGCCACTAGCTGGCGAATAAAAGCTGGTGGGGGAAACCGGGATACGACGTAGGCAAATGGACGACAGTACCTGTGCAAATTTGATTCAATATTGAAAGCTCTTTCGTCACTGGAAAACGCGAACATATTTTTGGAACGTACTGTTTACTATGACCGTAATGCTACTATGACTGCATAACCGGTCTTGGATCTGTGTGGAGGACGGTTGAACTTCATTAGTAGAAGGGGTGGGAGTGAAGTATATTCAAAAACTCAGGTACAATAAAAATTGAAGTAAAAATAAAATGATGTCCCTGTATTATTTCACATAAAGACTTTCTCATAATTTGGGAGTATTGTTAGATCGGACCATATTATGATCATTGCCCCTTATGGTCTTTTAACATCGTATTGCACAAGTTTTTACCACTATTCACAGAATTACATTCTCCAGATGCAGCGGATCCGTAGAAGTAATTAACAGTCTAATTTAAAGTTTTTATGAACTCGTGACGTCAGCTGTAATATTTATGTCGATACCAAAGCGCCATGTCAAAAACTGCAAACATTTTATTACAACTTTATCAT
>NC_091119.1:203875297-203915297 GCF_040183065.1 Periplaneta americana | reverse complement strand
ATGTATGAATGAATGAATTAATTAAATAAATAAATACATACATACATAAATAAGTAAATAAATACATACATAAATAAATAAGTAAATAAATAACTAAATAAATAAAAACATGCACATATAACTAAATAAATACATAAATAAATAACTAAATAGATACATATATAAATAAATAAGTAAACAAATAACTAAATAAATAAGTACATATATAAATAAATAAATACATACATAAATAAGTAAATAAATACATATATAGATAAATAAGTAAATAAATAACTAAATAAATAAGTACATAAATAAATAAGTAAATAAATAACTAAATAAGTAAAAATTTACACATATAACTAACTAAATAAATACATAAATAAATAAATAACTAAATAGATACATATATATAAATAAATAAGTAAACAAATAACTAAATAAATAAGTACATATATAAATAAATAAATAATTAACTAAATAAATACATACATAAATAAGTAAATAAATACATACATAAATGAATAAATAAATAAAAAAACATACACATATAACTAACTAAATAAATACATAAATAAATAACTAAGTAGATACATATATAAATAAATAAGTAAATAAATAAATACATATATAACTAAATAAATACATAAATAAATAAATAACTAAATACATACACAAATAAGTAAATAAATAAATAAATAAATAAGTAAATAAATAACTAAATAAATAACTAAATAAATACATACACAAATAAGTAAATAAATACATACATAAATAAATAAGTAAATAAATAAGTAAATAAATAACTAAATAAATACATATATAACTAAATAAATACATAAATAAAAAAATAAAATGGATGAATGAAGAAATAAATAAATAACTAAATAAATAAATAAGTAAATAAATTAATTAATAAACAAACAAGCAAACAAAGAAACAAATAAATAAATAAACAAATCATTTTCTGCCAAAGGAGAGCTCTTTCATTGCAAACCCAGCATTATCAAATCTTTCCTATTTTCTGCCTTTAAATAAATAAATAAATAAATGTTCCATATTTCTTTTCATTTCTGTCTTCATACTCCTCGAACTTAAATTTACTCTTCATAATCGCTTCCTCATAAACGAGTCAAAGTCAGGATAGGAGAAGACATGTCAGAAGGAAGTGAAATAGTGGGAGGTCTACGACAAGGATGCCCTTTATCACTTACCCTGTTCAACATCTATTTGGAGGATTTAGTGAAGAACTATTTTCAGAACATGGGAGGAGTGATAGTAGGAGGAAGAAGAATAAAGTGCATAAAATTTGCTGATGATATGGTGTTGTTAACAGAAAAGATGATACTAAGGGATATGCTACTGGAGCTAAATGACAGCTGTGAGCAGTATGGGATGAAGACAAATGCAAACAAGACGAAGACCATGGTTTTAGGAAGAAAAATAAAGAAGGTAAACGTGCGAATTCTAAATGAGTGGACAGCTTCAGATACTTGGGGTGTACTATAAGCAGTAACATGAGCTGCTGCCAGGAAGTCAAAAGGAGGATAGCAATGGCAAAGGAAGCTTTCAATAGAAAAAGGAGCATCTTCCTTGGATTTTTGAAAAAAGAATTAAGGAAGAGGCGAGTGGACATTACGACAAAGTGAAGAGAAGTGAATATAAGCATTTGAAATGTGGATATGGAGAAGAATGGAGTGTGTGAAATAGACAGAATAACAAATAAAGCTGTGTTGGAAAGAGTGAGTGGCTGCCTACTGAAGGATGCACTGGAAGGAATGGTGAACGGGAGTAGAGCTCGGGCAGAAGAAATCAAATAATAGACAACAATAATATGTATGGATAATAGGCCTATGGGGAGACAAAGAGGAAGGCAGAAAGTAAGAAATACTGGGGAATGCTGGGTTTGCAGTGAAAGACCCGCTCTTTGGCAGAACAGTATGAATGATTGAATTCCATGAGGCCTAGTCTCCAGACAACGATTCAATTCATAGACGAAATGATTTACACATCAATATGACGCCAATGAGTTGTTTGAAATTGTAATGAATAATAATATCATTTGGAAATTAGTATCAGAGTTTTAAGTACTTTAAAATTCTTCTACGTTAAATTAATTATTTCTGTCCTTATTTTCACTGCGTATATTAACCATCCCAAATGTGTACGAATAATATTTTTGTATTAAATTAATATAAAGTTCAATATTTCGTTCGCTATTACAATAATTTGTTTTCAGAACATGGGAGTAAGGAGACTTTTAATAGAAGAAGTAACATCTTCTATGAACCTCTGGAAAAAAAAACTAAGGAAGACACTAGTGAAGTGCTTTGTATGGAGTGTGGCATTGTACGGGGTAGAAACATGGACATTACGACGAATTGAAGAGAAACGAATAGAAGCATTTAAAATGTGGGTAATGGAGAAGAATGGAGCGTGTGAAATAGAATAAAAAATGAAGCTCTGTTGGAAAGAGTGAGTGAAGAAATAATAATGCTGAAACTGATCAGGAAGAGGAAAAAGGAATAATTGGTTAAGTCACTGGTTGAGAAGAAACTGCCTACTGAAGAACAAGGACATAAATTCATTAACATGTTTTTTTTAATGCCGGCATATGAAATATTAGTATATTTTATGCTCGACCATGCCGAAATGTAGTAATTATACACCTGGTAGCAGCCCTTTAATGCATGTCATTAAAGTACACCTATTCATTAAAGTTCAGGTTTTCGATTATTCTCGGATATGCAGTCGAAAGACAACGAGGGAAAAGTCACGGAAGCTGGAAATCCAATACTGTCGCAGAAGGTTATGTTCTGTTACTACAGGGACATCATTTTATTTTTACTTGCATTTTTATTGTACCTGCATTTCTGAATGTACTTCACTCTCACCCCTTCACTAATGTCCTTGCTCCCGTCAGACACACAAACTTACGGCCGCTGTTGCATTCGAAGTCTTCAAGCAGTGTATAGTGTGTATAGTGTGTTTCATAAATATGATTGCGTTTTCTATAGAAGAAAGAACCTATATTAATAATATCGTACTAAAAATTATATTCAAGAAACGATAAATTCAATTTCAGAGAATATGCTTCAAAATGTTTTTAATAATATGCGTACTGAATTGAAGCCTGCATTGTAATGAACGGCAACCATTTTCAGCAACTTGTTTAAAAATTCAGATTAGCTTTTTTTGAATTGAAGTGGCTAGAAGCAAAGGAATGCTAGTGACATTTGTAATAACATGAGTTAAGTGCATCCAGTGTAAGCTAAAGTATCTAAAATTTTAGTGGCAAAGGGATATTTTAATCGCATCACACATTAAAATTTAAATAAAAATTTCACCGATTTTACGAAAGCTTAAATATTTAAACCTCATTTTCTCAAAAGTAACTTAAGTGCACTTACAGACCTTTACTTATGACCCCCTCAATTTAAATGCATCTCTATATTGTATGTTAACATCAGTAATTAATATGCTAAATAAAGTAGACATTACATAACGAACATAGCCGCCGGAAAAGTTGAGTTTTTGAAAAAAAAAAAAAAGTTACTACTCTACTGTATTTTGATAAATTTCGTAAAAGTGATGATCATACTGAAAATCGTAATATCGTATTTCCCTACAACATAAATCGATACACTACTTTTCTCTCCTCCTATACCTAGTAAAATGATTTGTTTACATATTGCACTAGTAACATCAAACTCCTGTAATGGAAGGGGGCAACAGTGTTTCCTAGTAAAGCCAGGTTAATGTTAAAAATGTTGGTAAAAATAAAGTGATGTCCCTGTATAATAATTAGCGTTAATTGTAAATAATATTCAAATAAATTCAATTTGTCATCTCGTTTTTCAATGTCGAATTCAATTTCAAGGTTATATCAAGTTTAACGTTTATCTTGCTCTCTAGATTATATATCAAGGTCGTCGACATTCGTTGCCCGGAAAAAATCAATACTTTCGCGTCTGTGCACATCTCACAATTTACGAGATTGCACAAGGTCAGTTTGCTTCCCAGTCACATAAGAATAACATGAATACTTATAAGTTAGAAATATGGTCAAGTATGAAAAGTCGTATGAAACTTGCTCGCGCTCGTTTCATAAACAAACATACTCGCGTCTTAATTACCATCATTATATTGTAGGCTCGTTGCATAATGTAGTCTTAAAAAATCTAACACCAAATAAAACATGCTAAATAAAAATCGAAATTTCGATAGTTGTCAGTTAGGACCTTTAAACCTCTTCTTAAAATAGGTTTATATTTCAGTATTTGGACAGTGTCTAAGAACGCCCTGTAATTCTTTCGCGGTTATTTTTGAAAATAATATAGATTAACTAAACGATATCTTAAAAATTGTAGCCAGGTTTTAGGTGACTTTTAATAACTTTCTTTGTTTCTATTACTTCTTCAGCTTACATCCTTGGAGATAAAGTAGGCTGAACTCTACGTCTTTGACTCCGATTGGGGTAACCTTTAGGAAAGCTCATCGTATTTGATCGCCCACATCAACTCCAAGTAGCACCTCTCTCTCTCTCTCTCTTTCTCGCAGTTTTTATAGCAGCCATTTTTCTCACTCGCCCCATTGCCCCCGCATCTGGGCCACGCCCCATGTTGTCTCCTCATAGGCTGAAAATGACAAGCTACACTCGCTTACACTGTAACGACAGCGATTTCCAGAATCAGTCAAATTGCATTTTGTCGATACCATTGAGTAGCTGGCTCGTTTAGCGCGCCGAGTCACCGAGAAAATAAGAAACCCCGTGAAACAAAAGACGTCTTGCCGATATCGAACACAACTCTGGAGGACGTTACCTTAACACGTGGTTTATAACCTGTTTTTATACAGAAGAAAACTTCCCGCCGCATTGAGTTTAAACTTAAGGGAAGAGGATGGTATTTTTTGGTGAAAAATGAGTAAATTTTCAAAAAACAATTTTTTTCCTTAAAATACTCTGTGATATGTGTAGAATACATTGTATAATATTTTGTGGGTATTTGTGCCCTTATCGGTTGTTGAGACGCCATTTTTAAACTTCCTGCGCTCTGGATTTTTAAATTACACCGCACTTTGTTTGTTGTTTCCGGAACTTCATTTTTTTTTCAAAACCAAATTTTTCTTTAAAATACTCTGTGATGTGTGTGGAATGCATTGTATAACATTGTGTGGGTATCTGTGCCCTTATTGGATGTTGAGACGCCATTTTTAAAGTTCCTGCGCTCTGGATTATTAAATCACACCCCATTTGATTGCTGTTTCTGGAGCTTTATTTTTTTGCTACATTGCCAGACAAAAATCGATATAATTTTTGAACTATTAAAGATATATGAATGAAATCTAGAATACACATTCTCTAGACTACTAGGAAACTTTTCTCTGTAACGGAATTTCCCTAATTGATTTCATTTTAAAAATAAGTCTCTCTGTTGCAAGAAAGAAAGTAAAAAAAAATGTTATTAAATTTTAATTGTTTATTTTACAAATGTAGGAACTAATATCAAAATTCTGTTATAGACAGTTTGTAGAGCGTGCTTTTACAAATAAATTGTAACATTGTGTTTGAATTTATCTTTAAAAATGGCTTAGATATATCGAGTTTAGTAAAATCCTGCATTGGGTACATTTTTTTTTTTCAAATCTGGCTCCGAAATAACTTATTCAAAATATTTATATTTTGTTGAGTTGCTATAGCCGTGAGCTCTCTACATACAAAAAATTAATATTTTACACCAAATAGGAAAAAAGTTTTAAAAATTACCATCCTCTCCCCTTAAGGGCGAAACTTGCCAATCAGTAACAAGAGGGACTGGGGGCAGGGTATGTGCTACTTACTATCGTATATAGTCGGACCATCGGATCTGTGCCTCCGTAAGATATGCGAACTGAACCCTAATTCCTTCTCAGCCTCCGTAATTCATTTCTCTCCCTGCATTCCTCTCGCTCTCTTTTCTATCTCTCTACCCCACTATTCACAATTTTGAGCCTTCTTGCGGGACAGTTTATTTGGACTTGCAGTCCAGTGTTGTCAACTCAACATGAACACTGCAGCACGGAGTGGCGAAAGAAATATTATTAAGCTAGTACGTAATAGCATTTTGCGATGAAGAGAAACAAACAGGTCAATATCTGTTCCCTATAAATCAGGCAACGAAAAGAGCAACTGATATCACAGGTGGGGCTTATTTTATTTCAATTGATTATGTATTGAAATTACTTACTTAACTAATATTAATAATACAACATTTTATGTAATTTATATAGACAGGTCAAAACTCTTAATAAAGAAAATCAGGAGAGAGGGAGTCTGTGCAGGAGATGAAAAGCTAGAATCACAGACCAAGGGAACTTTTAATTCTTGTAGATGATATGAACCGATGTATTTTAAGAAGAAAGGTACAAGAATTTTATACCGGTCAGAAAGAAGTTTCAACGTTGAAGAAATTACTGAAGCTTGCGAGAGAAGCAATAATTTCCAAGGTTGGCGAGAAAAACTACGGAAATTGGTTCGAGACATGGGATTTAGGTTTAAAAAATGTAGAAATACAAGATGTATTTTGATTGAAAGAAATGATATTGTAGCATGGAGGACCAGTTATTTATGACACCGTTTGACGGAAGTTTGGCAACATCCCTATTCGGCAAGGTTCGTGGCCTGCTGTTTAACGTGGTGGGAGGAAAGCGGGTGGAATGGAGTGAGTACAGGCGTTAACTTTTCCAAGAACGACGACAGCGCTGAAGGGGCACAGATCCGATGGTCCGACATTACCTATTTCATAGGATGTTCCTACAACGCGTTAACGTTCTTTGTTATCATCTCTGCTTGTGACCTAGTTAATTTTCAGTTTTTCAACACGTCATTTACAATTACTTTTCAATATCCGTTAGCCATATTCTGGAGAGACCACTTAAAACGATGTATGTGTTCAAAATTATAGTATATAGTTACATGAAAGAAATGAATCGGGAGAAAACCTTAATACTGTAGTACATTATGCAACGAGCCTATGTATGTATTTATTTACACTGCAAGTGGGCAAGCACCCGGTGGCAGTGGTATATACAATATTAACAATACACAATAAAATGATAACCAATACACAATAAAATTTACAATACACAATACAATTTTACAACACATGTACAATTTTACACACATTACAATAATAATACACAATACAATTTAACACAATAATAATAAAACATAAAATAAAATACCTAATTTTACAATACAACCTACATAATTATCTATAGGTCCTATATTGGTAGTAATTAAGATGCGAGTCTTAATTATCATTATAGGCAAGTTTCATACGACTTTTTATGCTCGACCATATTTCTAACTTGAAATTATTCATAAGTATTCATATTATTTTTATCTGACTGGGAAGCAGAAGTGACCTTGTGCAATATCTCGTAAATTGTGAGATGTGCGCAGACGCGAAAGTATTGATTTTTTTCCGAGGAACAAATGTCCATTGACCTTGATATAATCTAGAGAGTAAAATGAACATTAATCTTGATATAACCTTGAAATTGATTTAGACATTGAAAAACGAGATGACAAATTGAATTTATTTGAATATTATTTACAATTAACGCTAATTATTGTAGTAACAGAACATAACCTTCTGCGACAGTATTGGATTTCCAGCCTCCGTGACGTTTCGCTAGTTGTCTTTCGATTGCATATCCGAGAAAATTCGATAATTGCGCTTTCATATTGCTACAGTAGTGTTTTCTGATTGTTGGAAAACCTGAACTTTTAATGAATAGGTGTACTTTGTATTTTTTGTTTAGCATAACTGATGAATTGTATGTACTGTATACGTCAACTGATGAATTGTTTAAGCTTATAAATTGAACTAATTTGATTGTATATGTTTGTATAGTTTGGCTGATGAATTGTATATGTTCTTAAAATGATTACTAGTCTGTGTAGCTCTACTGATGAATTATATATAGACCTACTGTAAATTGAATGGTAATATGTATAGCTCAACTGATGAATTGTTTATGATTATAAATTGAATTAATCTACTTGATATTAATTGCACAAATTTGTATAGCTTAATGAAAGTATGCTACTTTGTATTGTATATATTTGTATAGTTTTGGCCGATGAATTGTATATGCTTTAAATTGAATAGTAATCTATATAGCTCTACTGATAAATTGTTTGTGTTTGTAATTTGAAGTAGTTTGCATGATATGTATTATCAATTTCTGTATATCACAACTGGTTGAATTGTTTATACCTTAAATTTAATTAAATTGTTTTGTATTATAATATAGCTCAACTTATGAATGATCGTTTGCGTTTGTAAATTTAATAATCTGATTGGCTATGTATTGTACACTTTTAGTAGAGCCATCGATGTAGCTCAGTCGGCAGACTCGCTGGGCTGCTGTTCCGGAGCTGCGTTCGGGCTTGGGTTGGATCCCCCTTTGGACTTTGGTTTCTTCCGAGGTTTTCCACAGCCGTGGGACTGAAACCGGATGGTCTATGGGGAGTCCTTGGCATCAACACCTTTGATTTGATTACCCCCTTTGATTTGATTACCTGGTTGGGTTTTTCCGAGGTTTCCCCCACCGAAAAGGCAAATGCCGGGTAATATTTTGGCGAATCCTCGGACCTCATTTCATCTCACTACATCTCGCCAAAATGTAAAAAAATTGTACAACATTGTAAAAATTGTAGAAAATTACTAAATTGTAAAACTATAAAAATTTGTAAAAATTGTAATTGTAATATTGTAAAATGTTGACATGTTCCACATCTTAAAGCTTCATTGCTCATGTAAGATCTATGGAATAAAATGAATGAATGAATGAATGAATGAATGAATGAGGTCCATTAAAGGGCTGCTACCAGGTGTATAATTACTACATTTCGGCATGGTCGAGCTTAAAAACTCTTCTAAAACACATATTCTCGACTCTCCTGTCACAACACTAGATACAATTAATCAGTAAGTTTTAAGACGGACAATACTTGCTTTATACGGAGTCAGTAAAAAAGTATGGAGCAATGCTTGTAACTTTCTCATTTCTAAACTTATGAAGAAACTATTTACACAAAAGTTGTAGGGTAGCTAAGAAGGAATATTCTGAACATGTTTAAAATTCTATCGTTTTCATGTATAAAGAATGTGCCAATGAGCCTGGTTTTTTTAATGGCACCATGTACTTATTTTCCCATTTTTGGATTCTTCAGGCCTCTGTACGTACAAAATCATATGTGTGTGTGTTTTTTTAAGCTTTTATTTACATCATGTTCCATTACAATTAATGTAATACTACATGACTGGTTGATTAGTACAAAAATTTATGCCTACAATTATTTATACCAGTTCTATTCTTAATATTGTTCTAGTTGTAGTTATCACTTTAATTTTGCCAACATTTTTAACATTAACCTGGCTATACTCGGAAACACTGTTACCCCCTTCCATTACAGGAGTTTGGAGTTGCTAGTGCAATATGTAAACAAATCATTTTACTAGCTATTGGAGGAGAGAAAAGTAGTGTATCCATTTATGTTACAGGGAAATATAGAATTACGATTTTCAGTTTGGTCATTACTTTACAGTATTTTATCAAAAAACAGTACAATAGTAACAATTTTTTTTCACAAACTCAACTCTTCAGGCGGCTATATTCATTATGTAATGTCTACTTTATTCAGCATATTACTAACCTAATTTATTCCTGAGAATTTTGTGAGCACTTCCGTAAGAAACCCCAATTTCTACAGCTAACTGCTTGACCGACTTATTAGGACCTCGCTGCATCCTTCCTCTAGCATATTCTACAGAATCTCCTGTCTCCTTTGTTGGCCATCTTACACTTTTCTTCCTTTCTGTACACTCTGTTGCTCTAAATTTATCTACCAGATTAATGGCATTTCTACGAAAATATTCCGTAATGATATAATCAGGAAATTGTGAAAAAAAAAGAAAAAGAAAACCTGTTTTTCACATTCGGTTATATTGTAATTCCAGTTTCCATCATCGTCCTTCATACCTACAAACAGTAAAACAAAGCTCTTGTTTAAATAATGCTGTTAAGTACCGTGCCATATTATAGGGTACCGTGCTTTCGGTAACTCTAAGTGCTCAGTCCACACAGATAAATTCAGTTATGCTACACACCATACTTGTGTGAAAATAAACTTCAATAATATAAGCTTTTCCTTCTATAGAAAATGCAACATATTTCTGAAACACACTGTACTCTGTAATGTTTATTTCACTGCTAGCAACAGCGGCTGACTGACGTTAGCAAGGACATTAGTGAAAGGGGTGGAGTCAAGTACATTTATAAACGCAGGTACAATAAAAATTGAAGTAAAAATAAAATGATGTCCCTGTAGTTATATTACTGTAGAGTGGGTTTATAAACTGCAGGGAGGGCTGCATCATATAGGAATGGGATGGGTGTGGGAGAAAGGAGAGAATAACAGGAGGAATGTATGGCGTAATGTGAAGATGCGATTAATTGGTATCGAGAGGCAAGAGATTGAGCTCCAATGTTCGGAAAAGTCCTCACAACATTTGCAATCAGATCTCATGCTTAACTGGGGGAGGTGTGACTACATAAATTCTTGTAACAAAGACAGCAGAGCAGGTTTAGCGTGGCTAAGATTGGGGGCATGGAAGGGTAATGAAATTGTCAACGAAGAAGGGGAGCGTCTTTGTCCGCTTTGCAAAGAAAAGGATTCCTATAAGCATATTTTATTAATGTGTGTTGAATTGGAACTTGTACGGAGAAAATATTTACCACCCTCGATGCTAAGTCAGAATAGGAGTTCGCTTGCATGTCTTGACCTCATGGGGAATAGAGAATGCGAACAAAAGACTGGCTTGTTCCTCTTGAAGGCGAGAAAGATTAGAACTGCAGCTGTTGAAGTTTGTGACGCGAACAGAGGAAGGGATAATAGTATCCACCCAACTGTACACTTTTATGTCTTTTAGGTTAGGATATATTATATAATGTGTTTTATTGTGCCATTTCCATTTTAATATGTGTGTTCTTGTAGAGAGTATTTGGATGTAATCATAGGTGCGGGAGATCTACAAAGGAGGACTTGTTTCGGGTACAAAGTACGTACGGTCAGAAGACCCGTGCATTGGATTTTAGAGAAAATCTATACTAATAATAAATCTGTAGCCGAAATTTTTCTGGTAATTTTCGATTTTCCAAAAATAATTGATCCTAACATATATAATTAACCACCCTGAAACCGAAAATCGCTTTTTTTTTTTTATTTTTGTTTGTATGTCTGTCTGTCTGTCTGTATGTTTGTTACCTTTTCACGCGATAATGGATGAACGGATTTCGATGAAAATTAGAATATAAATTATGTTCGTTGTAACTTAGATTTTAGGCTATATGGCATTCAAAATACATTATTTAAAGAGGGGTTATAAGGGCGCCTGAATTAAATAAATCGAAATATCTCGCTTATTATTGATTTTTGTGAAAAATGTTACATAACAAAAGTTTCTTTAAAAATAATTTTCGATAAGTTTTATTCCTTGAAAAATTTTGATAGGCCTGATATTTAATGAGATAAATGAGTTTTTTTTTAATTAAAATAAATGCCATCTAAGGCCGTATAATGAAATAAAAAAATGACTTCGTCTATAAGGGGCCTTGGACAGCAACAATCGAAAGCTATTAAAGATAGCGTACAGGGGATGTTTCTGTGTTTGTATGAAGTAATATCGGGAGCTAAATTAACCGATTTGTATAATTAATTATTATTTCACCATTGGAAAGTGTAGTTTCTCTAGATGGACATAATGCTACAATGTTATTACAGTAACTTCTGATATAATATAATATAATATAATATAATAAAAATAAAATATAATATAATATATGTAATGTAATAATATATAATATACTTTAAGTTATTTGAAGGGTTCAGAACCATAGTCGGCCAAACGCTATTTACTGAATACGTAGAAAACTAGGGTTAAAATTAAGTTATTACCATAATTCAATGGAAACCTATAACAAGTAAAATAAAATATAAACATTAAATCTAAATGATGTCAATGTTCATTAAACTATGGTTGCATGTAATAAAAATTAAGAAACAGGTTAAAGGAATTGTCATTGCACCAAATGAGTGTCTCTGGACCAAAATGATCGCATTTTAATTATTTGGATGCAATTTAAATTAAGTAACATATTAAACGATTTATCCTTCTATCAAACACGAATGTTCCCTGGATCAAATGTCCTATTTTAATTATGTAATTACTTTAGGCCTATATTTATTTCTAACGGGTGCAGCGGAGCGCACGGGTACGGTTAGTTATGATAATATAAATTTTGTATGTATAATATTACTCAATAAATCCATCTATCTACTTGTGTGTGTGTGCGTGCGTGAGTGTGTGCGTGTGCGCCATTTATAAATTATTCTTTTGTAAAAATTGCCTCTTTTAATGGCAATCTATGTGTACTGAATAAAGCGAAATTTTAATGTTTCAGTACATAATTTGAGGAGGCTTTGGATTAAATAATTGGAGACAAAAGCTAATAGAAACAAGTGAATAAAGCTAGTAAAAACAAATGAATAACAGTGGTTAAAAATTAAACAATCTCAAAGACAGGTTTATATATTTTTGACAGTAAATGGATGCCATTTTGAGCACCTTTTGTGAACTGAAATCAACACGTGATACAACACAACAATGCTAATTTTAGTTTTAACGGGTTTTCTTGCTCTAAAATTCATGTATTACATTACTATTGCAGTTAAATTTCAATGGCACATATCGTACAATGTGTCTTTTTAAAATTATATTTAAAGCTTCTCAACCGAATAATAACGGGCGTTTTCTATATTTATTCTGCGTTTAATTTTATCTGCAGTGTCATTTATATTTTTTACTGTTCCTCCAAGATATTTGAATTTTTCAATCTTTTGAAAAGGATAAATTTCCAAATTTTATACTTCCATTTCGTACTATGTTCTGGTCACGAGACATAATCGTATACTTTGTCTTTTCGGGATTTACTTCCAAACATATCTCATTACTTGTTTCGAGTAAAATTCCCGTGTTTTTCCTAATAATTTGTTCATATTTATCTAAGTATAGAAGAAGTAACTTCAGCCTCATTGTTCAAAGTAACTGATATATAATTTCTGGACAGAACTCTCAGAAATGTTGCACGACAGTCATTTTGTGCTAGCTTTATACTAGATTTACTTCAGATTGCTGCAGCCCTTTAGAATTCCATTCCCAACAAAACTGACTTTTCTGCTGTTATTTAACACTTCTCCATTATAATTGCTTTGAAAATGTCCAGCAAATAATTCTTTCAGTTTCCCCGCAATTACTATTCCTTTGCCCTACTTTTAGAGGCAAATATCAAAGCCCTTTTTGAGAAGGGAGCCTTTCAGCACAAGTCTGGAATCGAGACAAGTGCCCTCACCTCTATTGTGTACGCATAAAGGACCCAAATGGAATAGTGTAATTACAGTTAACGTTTTTTAATTTTCTTTGTGTTGTGGGTCTAGTGTCCACAACAAAGACTTCAAAATGACGAGAGTTTAATGAATTATCCAACCACAAAAAGCTTTCATTCCCTTCGTTTTATTTTATTCGTACGAAAGCTATTATACTTCTTGCATGAGCCAGCTCCTTCCCTTTCTGTCGTGTTTGTATAATACCACGGCCATTCTTACGCCAACATAACTAGCGCCATGCTTCCAACCCCTGCTGGGCTGGGTTCACTTCCAGATGATTTGTAGCTGACGGATCCCTAATTATGTCTTTATTCTTACAACTTTCTGAATACAGCCACGACAGCAGGTATCCCATAATTCTGACAACATTACAACTTTACGTTTTACTGTAATTATTGTCGCTAGCCTAATCCTCCCAACCAGTACTATTTATACAGATCTTTCATTGAAAACAGAGGTCTGCATCGGACGTTTTCGCTCGAGCGCCAAATAGTTTATAGCATAATCCGATAGGTAGCGCACATGCATGATGGGTAAAATTGTCACGAGCGATAAATCCTCGAACGGTATAAGCCGAGCGTTAGACATTCGATCTTGTTACAGTGATGAACTGTGTAGGAATATATCATAGATGTTTATCATTTCAAAACTTTGCAGTGTTTAACTAACCTCTCCATAGTATAAATACAAAACTTGCTTTAAAGTGTAATATAAATGTTGTAGGTAAATGTTTCCCCCCCCCCCCCACACAGGAGTGATTTTGTTTTTGCCACATCTGATAGATGTTATTGGATGTAAATGTAATTATTATAAACGGAGAACACAATCACGATAATGCAAGAACTGTATCAAGTTTTCTAGTAATAATAATAATAATAATAATAATAATAATAATAATAATAATAATAATAATAATCTCTAATAATTAGTGTATCAATCTTTGCGTCTGTATCAGTTGTGCAGCATGATTATTCGTTTTATTATATTTTCTGTGACGTTATCTCTGTACTAATATTGTTATTAATCTACTGCTATATCAATAATATTTTGTAAAACGTTTCTACATTGTCGCAGTATATAGGCGGAACACTACAGTATGTATGGACCTATCATAATATATATGTGGTAAATCAAATTTTGAATAATTATTAATTAGCACAAATAACTGTATATCGAAGTTTTTCATACTATTTTATTTATAACTTCATGTTCCTGTTTTGGTACGTTCCATTAAACGTTTGTCATAAACGCAGAAAATAAAGCCTTATTTTTACCGTGTGAGCAAAACATATGTGTATCTTATCTGTCGCCTTCCATACAAGATAAGACATGTCGGTGAGATGACCTTGTACTGTGCTTCTATTTATTACGAGCATATCACGACCGATCGTACCTCACACGAGGGTGCGACACTCGACCGAGTTCAAGCGAGCGATTTAACTCCAATGCAGCACTCTGACTGCAAACCCAGCTTCCTCCAATCTTTCCTATTTTCTGCCTTCCTCTTTCTTTCCGCATATGATTCATATATCTTAATGTTGTCTATCATCTGATATCTTCTTCTGCCACGAACTTTTCTCCCATTCTCCATTCCTTCCAGTATATCCTTCAGTAGGTAGTTTCTTCTTAGCCAATCAATTGCTTTTTCTAATCCTGATCATTTTCAGCATCATTCTTTCTTCATCCACTCTTTCCAACACAGCTTCATTTCTTATCCTGTCTGTCTACTTCACACGCTCCATCCTTCTCCATATCCACATTTCAAATATTTCTAGTCGTTTCTCTTTACTTCGTCGCAACGTCCATGTTTCATCCCCATATAATTCCACACTCCAGACAAAGCACTACACTACTCTCTCTCTCCGTTCGTTTTCTAGAGGTCCGCAGAAAATGCTACTTTCTCGAATAGAGAAAGGAATTATGACATTCGAAAAGAACTCAAAATATTGAAATTAACAGAAAACAATATCTCAATATAGGAACGATTGAATGGAGCATCTAGAACGGATAAATTAATTTTAAATTTTTAAATTACACAACGCAGAACTGCACGCATTGTATTCTTCACCTGACATAATTAGGAACATTAAATCCAGACGTTTGAGATGGGAAGGGCATGTAGCACGTATAGGCGAATCCAGAAATGCATATAGAGTGTTAGTTGGGAGGCCGGAGGGAAAAAGATCCTTGGGGAGGCCGAGATGTAGGTGGGAGGATAATATTAAAATGGATTTGAGGGAGGTGGGATATGATGATAGAGAATGGATTAATCTTGCTCAGGATAGGGACCAATGGCGGGCTTATGTGAGGGCGGCAATGAACCTCCGGGTTCCTTAAAAGCCATTTGTAAGTAAGTAAATTAAATTTTAATTTTAAATTATAAATGGAAAGGTGTAAGGAATGTTGGCAGACCGAGAAGGAGATGGATACAATAGTTGTAATTCATGAGCCCGGATCACGCCGGTTATGGCTTAAGCTCTGAAGATGATGATGATGATTATGATGATGATGATTATTATTTTTATTATTATTAGTATTATTATTATTATTATTATTATTATTATTATTGCTGGGTAGCTCAGTTGGTAGAGCAGCTGGCTACGGGCTGGAAGGTCCGGGGTTCGATCCCAGGTGGTGACAGGATTTTTTTCTCGTTGCCAAACTTTCAGGACGGCCCCGAGGTTCACTCAGCCTCCTATAAAATTGAGTACCGGGTCTTTCTCGGGGGTAAAAGGCGGTCAGAGCGTGGTGCCGACCACACCACCTCATTCTAGTGCCGAGGTCATGGAAAGCATGGGGCTCTACCTCCATGCCCCCAAATGCCTTCATGGCATGTTACGGGGATACCTTTATTATTATTATTATTATTATTATTATTATTATTATTATTATTATTATTATTATTATTATTATTAGCGAAATAGTTTTATTTAAATATCATTCCAGTTTCATCTATTTGAATACATGTTCACAACGTATCGATAAGATGAGAACTCTGGTAATATCACCTACGATAATTAAACTTTTGTTTCAAACTGTATCGGAAATTTTTATTATCAATAATCTGCGGATTTATGCGTATATGCCTATTTTAATCCTTAACCTGAAGGCGGAAGATTTTAGGTTACATATCCATTTTATTATTATTATATGCGAAATGTATAGTGCCTATAATTGCCTATTTCACTTGTAAATTGCTATTTGCTTATAAATGCCTAAAAGTTGCCTAAATATCCGTATTATATATTATACTTGAATTTACTGACCATTCTATCGATTTTTTTTAATCTGTAATTTGTTTCTTTTTTATCTAGCAGAGGGAAGTGTTACAGAACTATCGATAATTGTGTGTGTTACGTTTTACTGTCAGCAGAGCGCGGAGAAATTCGAATAATTTAAAATCAACCAATAAGAAAAAATGTATTTCGAAAGCCGTATGAATCATTGTGGTAGTTGACTAGGGTAGCTGTTTTAAACTGTGTATCCGTTTTGTGAGTTTGTGAATTGAGTATGGAGTTGAGTTTTCTGCTGTAATACATGAAATATACCGTGGAGATATGCCAAAGCAAAAGTTATCAGAAGCACTGATTGGAAAATACATTGACATTACTGCGTTGCCACTGGTTTGGTCCCCAGCTGAGATTGGATCCCTCAAGTATTGCCCTATCACTTCATGTGAAGTGCAAGGGAGTTTCTCCCAATTGAAGAACATTCTTACAGACAATAGACATCAGTTCTCATTACAACATTTTGACGAATATTTAATTATTCAGTGCCATAATGACATTTCTATAGAACATACATGGGCACAATTTTCGGTTACGTGAGGCACTCGATTTGGAATAGTTTGTTTACTAGGAGAGGAGACTGCAGAGTAGGATGGGAAATATAAACTGCTGTGACCTGCGTCACCTTATCGTAATCGCTAAGGCGGTCAGTGGCGAATTATTAGGAAAGCGCTCGGTTAACGAGAGAGACTCGAAAACTTTTACTCAATTTGGCAAATTAATTCGGCAGCTTTAATCATAAACCTCTTTACTGTTTCTCCGTCGCTGAATTGATTTAAATCACAGGCGAGAAATTGCGTAACTAGCCAATAATATTCCATCACGTTGTCTATGTTTATTTTCTTGAATATTCTGGCGTTTATCAAGATTACTTAATAGATTTGCACGTTCTCGACCTAAAATAATTTCAGAAAATCATATTTTATTTTCTACGCACATTTGATATATATATATATATATATATATATATCTTTTGGAAATAATGCGTACGAACAACATTTAATTCCTCGTAGGCTACCTTTTAATGCAGCGTGTTTAAGGTATAATGTCGTATTTATTATACTAAGCAAATGTTAAGATCATAAATTTTCTTCGGTATAGTACGAAAAATAACATTTAATTTGCCTTACCTTCTAATTCAGCATGTTCTTTATGACATAAGGAATAATGCCGTTGTATATTAAATTTATTAATGCCTAATAGGATTTTCGAGCATAACATACATCGTATGTTCTCCCCTTCTAAACAGCAAAAAAACTCTTCCTCCCATTTCTCACGAAATAATCGTTTTCTAACGCGTACACACTGCTTTGATAATGTCATTATGCCACCACTGATATTGCTTATGAAACTGATATTAAACCTGCCCACGCCTAGGAGCTACGTGAGGGAGGAACGGGGACTGTGAAGATGATTGCACTCAGAGCGATAAGCTCTGTGAAGGTCAGTGAGGCACAAATTCTCAAGTGAGGCACGATGCCCATCTCTGCTATAGAAAGTAGTGTATAATAGAGTTGGGCAACACGATTCTTTTCAGAAGTCGATTCCAACGATTCAAACACACATTACGAATCGATTCTAACGATTCGTTCACGATTCTTCCCAGTCTGCGATTCCAACTATTCTTTTGAATCGTCAACGAACGACTTACAGGACACTTTCCTTTGCAAACCACGCGTAGAACAAAAACGTTCTACATCCTTCGCATAGATGGCATAAGAGGCGTGACATTGGGTTGTCTCTTTCTCATTGGCTGGAACCATTCAATATGACCTACATTAGTCTACAAAATTACCGAAGGTAATGTTTCTAAATTATAATTTATCAACTGAACCTTATTATGAAGTACATTTTTTTGCATTACATCTCTATTTAACTATGCAAATTTCAGGTTAGTGTTCATTATTTTCCATACTTAACAAATGCAGTACATATTTTGATTTCACTCTCGCTCGAGAGCATTCGACACGGTTCGGAAATGTTCGTTGACAGGTTACATCAAACAAGTAAATAGAATCGTGGGTTACGTTACCATGCCGATTCGTTACAATTCTTTTGAACGACGATTCGTTACTATTCTTTTGATCGACGATTCGTTGATACCACGAATCGATTCTTACGATTCTTTATTATTAGTCGTTCTAATGAACGATTCGTTCACGAATCGACCCAACTCTAGTGTATAATGCTAAGCTATGGTCGTGTTAGCCATTGAGAATTAGAAATTTGTTAGTGTCTTTTTAAATGCCTATTTTAGAATTTTGAATGCCTATTTTGCCTGTGCATTTCAACTGTTTTTAGTGCCTAAAAATCCGCAGTTATCAACTTCCAAAAGTGGCTCGATGAAATAAAGGAAATACATCTGCATCTTCCTACCGCCCATTCTTCTTAGACGTTGGCGGTAAGTGATCAAATTTGTTCCGTTACATCGGGTCCTGAATGTCTCTGCCAAGAGTTTCCGAGATGAACTCGACGTGAACTAAGAATTCATTCGCGCCGAAGCAAGCTGATCAGATCTGGAGTGGCCGAGTAGATTCATAGACTGGAGAGCCCGGCTATCGACCCAACAAAAGGCACGTTTGACGGAAATGCACAGAAAGGAAAGCCTTGTGATGACAATTTCGTCTTCCTTTCTCTGTTATCCGCCACGCAGACTATGTGACCATACCGGCGGCACGTATAGCTATTGGGCACACTGAAGATTTCGGTTATAAAAAGTAGGGAGGCAGAGTAAAGCGAATTCTGCGAGAAGGGATTGGGGTGGGGGGGCAGCTTTCATCGCCGTCACAAACTATGGGTCTGGAAAATGACCAAGTGACCCCAGTTCAGAACCGAGCGGCCCACATATTCGCCTGCGCAAATTGCCCGCCATTATGTGTATACGTCGACTCCAATTCGGGTTCCTGTAGAATTTTTTGTAAGGGTGGTGGTGTGGTGAAACACGGCCCGGCTGTGTTATGGGGCCCACTGACCGTGAGGAAACTCCTCCATATAACTGCCCTCACCATTCCTGAGAAGCTGGCAGTTCGTTTCTCATTCCATATGTTGTATAGATTCCGTTGCTACAAAAGAAAACAGCCTCGGACTGTGAGGAACTGTCAACATCGAACTGTGGCTTGTAGTAGAATGTCTTGTGACAGCAAGTCAATTCGATGTTTAAAACAATACGAACATGTTTATTAAGCTTAGCTTACAATTTAGTTTAGTACAAAATTTAAAGGATAGTTCTGTGGATATCGAATAAAGGTCAATTTTTAAATATAGCTACCAAGATTTCCTGCTATGTAACTTCTATCAGCGCATTATATAAGCACTCGTATATTTTACACACTATCAAATACGTAACACAGGAAAATGGATACAACCACAACATAATAGACAACATCATAAGAAAGACTAAATACAAACAAAGAAAGGCAATACAAACACAACATTTCATACAAAACACGGAACACAAATAAATATATCACACTAACTACGAAAATAAAAACATATACAAGATTGCATCATCTTTCAAGAAACTGAAATACAACATTGCATACAATACAATAAATACATCACACTAACATACGAAAACAAAAACATATAAGATTGCATCATCTTTCAAGAAACTGAAATACAACATTGCATACAATACAATAAATACATGACACTAATATACGAAAACAAAAACATATACAAGATTGCATCATCTTTCAAGAAACTGAAATAAAGCATTGCATACAATACAATAAATACATCACACTAATATACGAAAACAAAAACATATACAAGATTGCATCATCTTTCAAGAAACTGAAATACAACATTGCATACAATACAATAAATACATCACACTAATATACGAAAACAAATACATATACAAGATTGCATCATCTTTCAAGAAACTGAAATACAACATTGCATACAATACAATAAATACATCACACTAATATACGAAAACAAAAACATATACAAGATTGCATCATCTTTCAAGAAACTGAAATAAAGCATTGCATACAATACAATAAATACATCACACTAATATACGAAAACAACAACATATACAAGATTGCATCATCTTTCAAGAAACTGAAATAAAGCATTGCATACAATACAATAAATACATCACACTAATATACGAAAACAAAAACATATACAAGATTGCATCATCTTTCAAGAAACTGAAATACAACATTGCATACAATACAATAAATACATGACACTAATATACGAAAACAAAAACATATACAAGATTGCATCATCTTTCAAGAAACTGAAATAAAGCATTGCATACAATACAATAAATACATGACACTAATATACGAAAACAAAAACATATACAAGATTGCATCATCTTTCAAGAAACTGAAATACAACATTGCATACAATACAATAAATACATCACACTAATATACGAAAACAAATACATATACAAGATTGCATCATCTTTCAAGAAACTGAAATACAACATTGCATACAATACAATAAATACATGACACTAATATACGAAAACAAAAACATATACAAGTTTGCATCATCTTTCAAGAAACTGAAATAAAGCATTGCATACAATACAATAAATACATTACACTAATATACGAAAACAAAAACATATACAAGATTGCATCATCTTTCAAGAAACTGAAATACAACATTGCATACAATACAATAAATACATCACACTAATATACGAAAACAAATACATATACAAGATTGCATCATCTTTCAAGAAACTGAAATAAAGCATTGCATACAATACAATAAATACATCACACTAATATACGAAAACAAAAACATATACAAGATTGCATCATCTTTCAAGAAACTGAAATAAAGCATTGCATACAATACAATAAATACATCACACTAATATACGAAAACAAAAACATATGCAAGATTGCATCATCTTTCAAGAAACTGAAATACAACATTGCATACAATACAATAAATACATCACACTAATATACGAAAACAAAAACATATACAAGATTGCATCATCTTTCAAGAAACTGAAATAAAGCATTGCATACAATACAATAAATACATCACACTAATATACGAAAACAAAAACATATACAAGATTGCATCATCTTTCAAGAAACTGAAATACAACATTGCATACAATACAATAAATACATCACACTAATATACGAAAACAAAAACATATACAAGATTGCATCATCTTTCAAGAAACTGAAATAAAGCATTGCATACAATACAATAAATACATCACACTAATATACGAAAACAAAAACATATACAAGAATGCATCATCTTTCAAGAAACTGAAATACAACATTGCATACAATACTGTAACTTTTATTTCAAACAATAATGTAATTTTATCGTTTCAACAATAATCACTTTCTATAATTCAATGTAAACACTCCCGTCAACAATGGGATTTCCACTCCACACAGCAACACAGTATTCGTTATTGCACTCCACAAACGACAATGACAATTTACTTGGATTATTGAGAACAACAATGTACTGCTAATCTTAACTAATGTTCACAAAGCACTATTTACAACACAGAACTGTCAGTTCTCAGTTCACAGTTCGTTTGCCTTGGCTAGTTCTTCTGGCTCATTCACTCAAGTTCACAGTTTATCGAACCCAAGTCTTCCAGAGACAGTCCACTGAACTTCGAAATCAGGTCCCCCAACTGCAGTCCACTGCACAACGAACCAAAGACTCCGGATTCGCCGCACTCTCCAGGACGCTCCCCCAGTTGCGGACACACACAAGTCGAACTCCGGTCTCGAAGCTGGCTTCACTGCTACACAAGACTGACTGGCTAGCAACTACCGCAACAACTCACTTGCGTCTCGTATTTATAACTAAACCATAGTTTCCGGAAAGTACGATGCTGGAAATTTCTACAGATGCCCAGAAGATGGCGCCCATCTAGACTTCTCTGGATTTCTCCTCTCTCCCTTCGTCACTGCACATGCCAAAGGAAGCAGATACGCGCGCAACTTCATTTGCCGCGCCGAGCCACCGCCGACCTTGCCTCCTTCTGCCTGTCGCGAGATCGTATCCCGGCTGTCACAATACAATAAATACATCACACTAACATACGAAAACAAAACCATATACAAGATTGCATCATCTTTCAAGAAACTAAAATACAACATTGCATACAGAACATATTACAAAAACAATACACAGAAAATAAACAAATTATACAACCTAACAGGTGTATACTACCTATAATGCAATAGTTGTAATGTCTTCTACACTGTACAGACTGGAATATGATTTCAAATCCGTTACAAGGAACACATTACAGACATAAAAAACCACACAACAATTCAACCTACACAGAACACTTCACAAACTACAACCACAACTATATCAACATTAACATAGATATGAAAATACTACACATTCAACAAAAAAAAAAAAAAACAGAAACTCGATATTCGAGAACAATACGAAATTTATAGACACACAGAAACACATCCACAACACATCCTGAAACACTCAGTTGAATTTCAGAATACACATCCTTTTCATGTCTCTGATTGAGGTTCTGGCTGATATGTACATCTATTATCAGGCAGTACATCTCACTTGACGATATGTGTCAGAGGAAGAACAATTGTTTGTATGCATCTGAAGTCTGACTAGTGTAATATGTAGCTAATCGGCGATGCATGCAATGGAGGGGGAAAGGAACTGGCCACCCTATCCCATTATCTCCTGGCCTAGTTGCCTCATAAGTGGTATCTTGTTGGTATCACTTGTGAGATTGAGATGTGTCTTCGGATAGTTGACTAAACAACAACAACATTATTTTCGATACAATCATGAATAAACCCTACCATAACAGGAAACCTGAAGACTACGCGGGAACTCACTAGCATTCAACAGATGATGAAAATACGAATAACATCTAAACTAATCAGGTACAATAACATCACTATTTAAAATTTTAACACAGTGAAATCGTTATTCACCGAGCGGGCTAGCGGCGTGGTAGAGAGCTGGCCTCGCATTCGGGAGGCCCGGGGTTCGATCCCAGGGGCCGGCATTCCTAACTGAGGTTTTCCATGGTTTCCTCAGTTATTTCCAGGCAAATGCCGGGATTGCACCTCTTGAAAGTCCGGCCATGGACGGCGATCCTTCCCTTAATCCTTTCATATGTGTGAGTGAATGATGTGTAATGTCTTAAATGTTTGTGTTGCATCGGAGGCGGCCCTGGCATAGAGCTGATCCCTCATCCGGGGAGGCCCTCCATGTCCTTGTGTGTTCAAAAAGTATGTATGTGATCCATAGTAATTCCTCTCCCGACAGGTCGCGGCCCTGTAAGGCCCGGGTGGCGTGGGTCGTGTAAATGCACCTAGAAGGGAGAGGTTAAACTGAGAGAAAGAAAGAAAG
This sequence comes from Periplaneta americana, assembly GCF_040183065.1. Lineage (NCBI taxonomy): Eukaryota > Metazoa > Arthropoda > Insecta > Blattodea > Blattidae > Periplaneta > Periplaneta americana. The sequence continues at coordinate 203,891,168 of NC_091119.1, read as the reverse complement.
AAAGAAAGAAAGAAAGAAAGAAAGAAAGAAAGAAAGAAAGAAAGAAAGAAAGAAAGAAAGAAAGAAAGAAAAGAAATCGTTATTTATTAATTTAAATAACTTAACAATCAAACAGAATATTTTAAAGATAGAGACTGTTTTCTATATTAAAATTTTTCGAACATTCTTCAAGAATAGTATATAACATTATAGATGGACATGCACACGCACTCACGCACACACACACACAAACTGATTATCTGGAATTGATTTCCTTGTGATATACTTCAGCTTCAGTTATTTGCGTGTCAGAAATTAAAGACTTCCATAAAACGGCGGTTGATTTATACATGATTTTATGAATTGATGTGTCTTTCATAAGAACGGATAAACTTATTATCTATTAATAATGCAACAGAGAATTATGTAGGGTCTAGAATTAATATCATATAGATACAACTTGATCAAATTGAATTTTTTAATAGTGACTGGCTTTTGATGGTACCTGTAACTTCTGTTTCCTTACATAAGCGTTCATTTCAGAGAGATGAATCTTTAATATAAATCTAGTAGGCCTATTAATTAAGCAAATACTGAAGGCTACCCTAGGCACAGTTTTATTCCTCCAATAAATAATTAATTTTTGGACTGTTATTTCTGTAAAAGGCGCTTCAATTTTGAACTTCCTGTAGCAGAAGTTCGTGTTTCATGTCTTTGTGATGGACAGACTGCACAAAGTGAAACTTGCGCACTACGAGCTCAGGGATATATTTGCAAACATTGGTTAGTCGTACAACTTGGAGAGAGTGACACATGCATATGTAAATGCTTTGATTGTTTCGTTCAGTTCCTGACAATCTGCATCCACAAGGCAGCAATTGCTCTCATAAAATATACAATTCCAATGTGACAGTTGGTGTCAGAAGGGGATGCTCTAACTACAGCAGTGAAGTCTGCGAAACTCGAGTTATGAACGCAGGATGCTTATTTCAATGCCGACGGCACATGAATATTTACAATCACAAACATTTGTTATATTTTATGCAGTATAGTTCCATTTCATATATTGATCCAGAATATCACAAAATAATAATAAAATATTATGCTTAAAAGAAAAAAAGAAAAGAGACCGATATCTTGGTTACCATGGAGAAACGTTGTCTGATAAAATAAGATTTTAATAGGATTAGAAGTGCGTAAGAAGACCAATAACCCACACTCGATACTTATGTACAAATTCAGTGTTGCTAAGTCAAGAAAACAGAAAAGTGTATCGAATATTAAAATAATAAAATGCTCCTTCCTTAATAAAAACAAAACAAAGCTAGCTCACCTTCCAAATTATGTGTTCAAATTGGTAGCCCTCAGCTGCTTTACAATGTGTCACTCGATCATAGAAACCATTTAAGGAATGATTTAACCAGGCTTTAGGAATATCTTGCACCACTTCCATTTTTATTTAGCAACACTGAATTTGTACAGAAGTATCAAGTGTGGGTACTTTTTGAAAAGCTCTTAATGAGCTATATTTAAAAATAAAATATATATATATATATATATATATCTCCTCACATACCAAGTTCCATATAACTGAACCGTATGCTTCAAAAGTTATTTAGGTAGTGCATTTATTATTTTAATATTCGATACACTTTTCTGTTTTCTTCACTTAGCAACATTGAATTTGTACAGAAGTATCAAGTGTTGATAATTTTTAAAAATCTCTTAATGAGCTTTATTCGAAAATAAAAAAAAATATATTGGGTGTTCCATTTAAAATAAGAGAGTTGGAGTTACTTCCGGTTAAATCGGAAGTAGAAAAAACTCGCTAATACCATTATTGAGTTCTTAGCATATGGTTATCCCCACACACCAAGTTTCATGTCACTGAACCGTAGGCTTCAAAATTTATTTAGGTGGTGCATTTATTATTTTAATATTCGATACACTTTTCTGTTTTCTTGACTTAGCAACACTGAATTTGTACAGAAGTATCAAGTGTGGGTAATTTTTAAAAATCTCTTAATGAGCTTTATTCGAAAATAAAAAAAAATGTAGTGGGTGTTCCATTTAAAATAAGAGAGTTGGAGTTACTTCCGGTTAAATCGGAAGTAGAAAAAACTCGCTAATACCATTATTGAGTTCTTAGCATATGGTTATCCCCACACACCAAGTTTCATGTCACTGAACCGTAGGCTTCAAAATTTATTTAGGTGGTGCGGGACTATTAACTAACTAATATATTCTTATTGGTTCTGTAAATAGTGGAATACACCTGACTGACAGCGCTCTCCTTCCCTTCTGCGGCTTTAAACCCAATACGGTCGCGTGATAGTAATATGGAAGAAGTTAAGCTGACATGTGTCGTGTCATTTTTGTTTGTGCACCTGTGGTAAAACATGTTTCAGCAGCATACTTAGAGTTGATTCAATAGAGTCGTTCTCTCTTTCTCTCTCTCCGTCTTGATTGGTGCAATTTATACTCTTCGCCTACTACAGAATTTGTTGGGTCTTTCATTACAGCCGGACAAAACTGTAGCCCAGAGCTCTGAATTGAAATTATATGGAAACCTACAGTAAAAAAAAAAAGAGCCTTAGTTGGACTGCTTATTGAATGTATATTACGACCAGCAGGCACGAAACCATGGGCGACCTTGTGGTCTAAAATGACAGAAAAGATGCCGTGAAGCACGTCAGTTGTGAGGCAGGGAAGAAGAGTCCACGTTTGGAAGCAGATCCATTACCTCAAACACACTCGGTCGTCATTTCCATTCCTGTGACAACTCTTTGACGACGACTACAGAATTTTGAGGACTTGGAATCTTATACAGCCTATTCTTAAGGCTGGTTTACAATAATCCGGAAACGAGAATCGGAACGAAAACGAAAACGGTAAAATTGTTAAAATGTATGCATTTAAATGTGAGCATTCACAATTGAAAAGTTTGCCGGAGCCCGAGATCGGGAATGGAATTTCAACTTTGGCGTTCACTTTTCCGATCACAGCCCACTAGATTCATTCTATTGCCATCTAAAAGCTATTTTGTCGTCGTATATTTTGTAGCAAGAAGACCGTGACATAACCTATGCATTATTTTGTTCTGTGCTGTGCATCATGGAGCAAGTTTTATTTGATGAGATTCTAATATTGAAATCCTCACATTTACGATAAGCGGCGCGCCTCGTATAAAGTTGAGAAAATGAAGGAGAATACGTGGCTTTCAATAGCTGCATCTTTGAACACCGATCGGAAGCGAATCATATTTTATTACTGTATTGGTTGTATTATACAATACATATTCATGCTTCAATTCAATAACTACTGTTGTGTTCATTTTTGTTCTATTACAAATGTTTCTTCTCTAATTATTTTACGTTATGGTAGACTTAAGATAGGTTGTGATAATAAAGATGCATGGGCATATTTATAGTACCGTACCTAATGAAATGTTTCAGTTGAAATTTCGAAGTTGGTTAACCTGTGTTTATGTTGGCTGCCTTGTACTCATGAGAGAACGGCATTGGTCAATTATACACAGATAACATCAGAATGCGTAATATCGACTTTACATATCGTTATTGATATATATCGATATGCATAGTCGTCTACGTTCTCGGTTTATTGTGAATCAAAAATTTTCATATTCACGTTCTCTGCTTCTCGTTTTCATTCTGGTTCTCGTTCCCGGTTTATTGTGAACCAGCCTTTAAAGACATCCCTTCCAGATATCAGACGATGAAGCCTTGTGGAGTAGGTAACATTTTTCGTAATTTATTTTATGCATGGCTGGTATGTAAACTGGTCTTTATTTCTCCTTCCTGGCCAATGACTTTATTCACAGTAGTGAATTAGTAGATATTTACAATACAAGTGGGAAAAGACCATTATTGCTATCCGAGTGTGAAATTTTGCACGATAAGTGCGTAGAACGAGTTGTGTAATTACTGAAGCCCAATAATTAGCAACAGGTCCCTAATAGAAACAACCACCAAATTTCTTGGCTTACAAATCGATAATACTTACTTACTGGCTTTTAAGGAACCCGGAGGTTCATTGCCGCCCTCACATAAGCCCGCCATTGGTCCCTATTCTGAGCAACATTAATCCAGTCTCTATCATCATATCCCACTTCCCTCAAATCCATTTTAATATTATCCTCCCATCTACGTCTCGGCCTCCTCAAAGGTCGTATTCCCTCCGGCCTCCCAACTAACATTCTATATGCATTTCTGGATTCGCCCATACGTGCTACATGTCCTGCCCATCTCAAACGTCTGGATTTAATGTTCCTAATTATGTCAGGCGAAGAATACAATGCGTGCAGTTCTGTGTTGTGTAACTTTCTCCATTCTCCTACAACTTCATCCCTCTTAGCCCCAAATATTTTCCTAAGTACATTATTCTCAAACACCCTTAATCTCTGTTCCTCTCTCAAAGTGAGAGTCCAAGTTTCACAACCATAAAGAACAACCGGTAATATAACTGTTTTATAAATTCTAACTTTCAGATTTTTTGACAGCAGACCTGATGATAAAAACGTCTCAACCGAATAATAATAGGCATTTCTCTTATTTATTCTGTGTTTAATTTCCTCCCGAGTATCATTTATGTATGTTACTGTTGCTCCCAGGTATTTGAATTTTCTCACCTCTTCAAAGGATAAATTTCCAATTTTTATATTTCCATTTCGTACAATATTCTCGTCACGAGACATAATCTTATACTTTGTATTTTCGGGATTTACTTCCAAATCTATTTCTTTAATTGCTTCAAGTAAAATTCCCGTATTTTCCTTATTATTATTATTATTATTATTATTATTATTATTATTATTATTATTATTATTATTATTATTTGTTTTCGGAATCTGATCGTGTTCAGTTCTTTCCAGATGCTGTTACCAGTTGTTTTAATTTGTTTTACTTTTCCGTTTAGATTAAAACTTGTAAATCGTTTCTGATATCTTGACTTCTTCTCTGTTCTCGTAGAAAGACCCCGGCCACGCATTTATTGACCTCCGTTAAGGTCCAAGTTCCTGCTCCATATGTAAGTACAGAAACCTCATTGTCTTGTATAACTTTACTTCAATTTCTTTTATTGCTTTTTCTGAAGTTTTTATGCACTATGTATGTATGTATGTATGTATGTGTGTATGTATGTATGTATGTATGTATGTATGTATGTATCTAGTGGCCTGCCCTGTATATAAAGTGTTTCTAACTGTTAAAATTTTGCATTCAAAGTTTGCAATACGGAATGAATTTTTCTTCAAGAGGTACGTCACTCTCGAATCGTGGCTTCCATGAGCCTTAGAGAGAATTACATTTTCGTCATAATTTACAGTCTCTCGGCGTCGAAGTGTCGGTTTCTGATTGATGACACAACGCCTCCCCCCCCCCTCTCGTAATTTAGAGCTGGAGAGCACTTGTCAGTGTCTTCCCCCACCCCCCACCCAAATGTTCTTTCCTCTCAACCTATTACAACGATATAAAAGAGGTGAAGCGTTTTGCAGCATCAAATGTCAATTTATTAAAAGAACAGCCGGCGCGCCTGTTGTGTCGAGGCCCAATTAGTTCGAGCAGGATCGGGGAAATGTCAGCGAACGACGGACAGAGAACAACGAAGACACCAGGCAGGCTTTTAGTAGGCACAGCCTGTCGTTGCGAGTGTCCATATTGCATTAGTACAGCGGCGTGCATAACTTACAGGCTATGTGATGTTCCACAAGAAAGGGACCTTAAGGGGAGAGGATGGTATTTTTGATGAAAAATGACTGAATTAAAAAAAAAAAATCTTTAAAATACGCTGTGATATGTGTGGATCGCCATTTTTAAACTTCCTGCATTATGGATTTTTAAATCACTCGCTCACTTTTATTGTTGTTTCCGGTAAATTAAATTTTCAAATTTTTTTTTCTTTAAAATACCCTTTGATATGTGTGGAATGCATTGCATAACATTTTGTGGGTACTTGTGCCCTTATCGGATGTTGAGACGTCATTTTTAAACTTCCTGCTCTATGGATTTTTAAATCATAAGCCCGCTTTTATCGGTTTCCAGTAACTTCGTTTTTTTGCTACATTGCCAGACAAAATGAATATAATTTCTGAACTATTAAAGATACATGCATGAAATTTAGAACACACATTCTTTAGACTAGTAGGAAACTTTTCTCTGTAACAGAATTTTGTTAATTGATTTCATTTTAAAAATACGTCCGTTTGTTTCCAAGAAAGGAAATCAAAAAACTGTTATTAAATTTTAATTGTTTATTTTACAAACGTAGGGACTAATATCCAAATTCTGTTACAGACAGTTTGTAGAAAATACTTTTGCAAATACATTGCAAAAACTGTTTGAATCTATCTTTAAAACCGGTTTAGATATATCGGTTTTACTACAATCCTGCATTGGATATATTTTTTTTCAAATTTGGGCCCCCCAAATTTTTTTTTTTAATATTCTTATTTGGCTGAGTTGCCACAGCTATGAGCTCTCTACATGCAAAAAATTAATAATTTACACCAAATAGGAAAAAAGTTTAAAAAAATACCATCCTCTCCCCTTAAAGCGAAGAAAGTCTAAATTCGCTTTTTGATATATTTTCAAACAGGATTTCATGCTCAATCTATAGTACTTCTCACAAAAAATATGTCTTAAACTCATAAAAAGTTATTCTAATTTCAATATACTGTACATTTATAAAATCACTCGTTTTGAGAAAACAGAGGTTAATATTTACTGACACACAACTTCCTTACGTTCATTCAATTTTTAGTTAAAACTCAATGAAAAAATATGCACCTTATTCTAAAGGGCACACTACGGTGAAATAATGCTTAAAAATTAAGAAAATTAACTTTTTTGTTTATATGATCGTAATCATATTTCAGATTGTTTTAAAAAATGAACTAGTCATACAATCACGGGAATTTAACTTGAAGCAAGTAAAGAGATAGGTTTGGAAGTAAATCCCGAAAAGACTAAGTATATGATTATGTCTCGTGACGAGAATATTGTTCGAAATGGAAATATGAAAACTGGAAATTTATCTTTTAAAAAATTCAAATACCTGGGAGCAACAGTAATAAATATAAATGACACTCGGGAGGAAATTAAACACAGAATAAATATGGGAAATGTCTGTTATTATTCGGTTGAGAAGCTTTTATCATCCAGTCTGCTACCAAAAAACCTGAAAGTTAGAATTTATAAAACAGTTATATTACCGGTTGTTCCTTATGGTTGTGAAACTTGGACTCTCACTTTGAGAGAGGAACATAGGTTAAAGGTGTTTGAGAATAAGGTGCTTAGGAAAATATTTGGGGCTAAGAGGGATGAAGTTACAGGAGAATGGAGGAAATCACACAACACAGAACTGCACGCATTGTATTCTTCACCTGACATAATTAGGAACATTAAATCCAGACGTCTGAGATGGGCAAGGCATGTAGCACGCATGGACGAATATAGAAATGCATATAGAGTGTTAGTTGGGAGGCCGGAGGGAAAAAGACCTTTGGGGAGGCCGAGACGTTGATGGGAAGATAATATTAAAATGGATTTGAGGAAGGTGGGATGATAGAGACTGGATTAATCTTGCTCAGGATAGGGACCGATTGGGGGCTTATGTGAGGGCGGCAATGAACCTCCGGGTTCCTTAAAAGCCAGTAAGTAAGTAGATAGGTAAGTAAGTCATACAATCAAATATGGGTAAACATACGGTGCGTGTTTGAATTTAGAGAAAATGTTTTGTTTTTTAATGCTGTTTCTTTTTCGACTTTAAAATGTTAAGCACTCAGATTGGTGTGCTTAAATGCGACAGGCTCATGTCAGTAGATTTACTGGCATGTACAGGAACTCCTGCCGGACAAAATTCCGGCACACCGCGACGGCTGATATAACCTCGGCAGTTGCGAGCGTCGTTAAATAAACCATAATTTAAAAGTATCTTAAATAATGGAGGAAGAATCACAGTTTCTTATGATTGTGAAATAACCAGTGAACATAGAGTTCAGTATGAATCAGAAAATTAAAATAAAGAAACCGATAAGTTAGGAAAATTAAGCTGAACTCAAAATTGCATAATCCAATCTAAATTAATAATCAATTAAACTTAATATAAACTAATGTGTTTGTTGTTGTTTTCTAATGCCAGGCGTTTGACAATAAAGTCATTTGACCTCTTGCACTCCAATATTTTTCAAAGATATTATCATGACCAGCCACTGAAGCACAGATTTTGAGGTGTTCCGAATCCATTTCTTGGTTTGAGTTGCACAATGGATAGTTAGGGGACTGATATATTCCAATTCTATGCAGGTGTTTGGCCAAACAATCATGGCCTGTTGCCAATCTAAATGCAGCTACAGACGATTTTCGTGGTAAATCGGGAATTAACTGTGGATTTTGATGCAGAGAATTCCATTTTTTCCCTTGGGATTGTTTTATCAAATGTTGTTTGTTGAAGTATAAGTATGTAGATTTAATAAATCTTTTCACAGAGTAATACGTAGATTTAGTAACACGTCTGTAAGTAGCAGTGCTGCCCTTGCTTGCTAAAGCATCCGCATTCTCGTTTCCCAGGATTCCACAATGGGATGGCATATATTAATGGTACTCATTTCATATTGGAGTGAAAAATGGCAAGTTGTAGCCGATTTAAGTGAACGCCATATTTTAACGTTTTGGTGACTACTTCATTCACACACAACCCCCAGAATGTCTGGAGGACCACACCTGCTGTTGGTCGACGGGTAAACTAATGTAAATTATTAATAACAAGTTATGGAAAAGAAATAATATTTATATAACTCATAAAAGATTTCTGACTGCAGTATGTAAGAGAAGGTCCCTTTTTAAAATCATGCAAAACCTCTTTCCTGCTATCTGTTCATTCATTTGTGAGCTACTAAATACTTCTAGCTGTTTGTGGTAATGATATTTTGTATGATTTTCGTCTAGCTTACAAAATGCAGTATTTCTTAAGAGCATGATGTTGTTGAACTAGTCCATACATTTTTTTTTCGGTTGCTTATTAATTGCATAGAGAAATCAACATTTTCGTCTTAGTATTTCAAGTGTCAGAGACCTGAGTACGTACTGAAAGATTAATTCGAAGAAAATTTATTTCTACGTTACCGCAAAAATCTTTTATGATGATTTAGGACTTAAATCTTCAGTCGAAGTAAATTACCTTTTAGTACGTAGATAAAGAGGTATACTGTTCATTTTAACAGCCCCTGCCTTTATATGCGTTAGCACTTGTGTACGAAAAGTCTATTTTGAATTCCACAATTCCTTTCAATGCAGTAACAAGCTTAGTTGAAGGACCACTTTAAATCTTTCTTTCGAGTGTCAGAGAAGTAGTTTCAACAGAGTAACTGTTACCAGCCTTACGTAACTTCTTTCATAATGATCTCCTATGAAGTAACCTGTTAACACAGAGGTGTGTCTTCCCCTTGGCAGCATGGAATTCACGAAACAGGAAGCGTTTTGAAAATTGTTATAGTATTCAATATAAATAAAATCTTTAAAATATACTATTGTATATATAAGCCATGACTGTGTATAAAATATTCCAGAACAAATATGAACGTAAATACGTATAATAAAAGTGACAGGATTTTCGTATGATTCTTGTCATTGTGTGAGGCATTTATGTTTTGGGTTGGTTGTTTAGATTTTGTTAGGAATAATTGATTATTATTTAAGGCTTATGAATATGATTGAGAGTGAAAAAAAAAATTAAATGTGATTTATGAGTTACATTATAAACTATTGTTTTTCCTTCATTTCTTAATGAATATACAGGGTGTTTCCGAGGTGGTGTTACAAACTTTCAGGGATGATGGCGAAGGGCCGTTGTATCAATTTGAGATAAGGAACCCTGGTCCGGAAATGACTGAGTCGAAAGTTATAAGCAAAAATAGTTGTGTGGAAATGAAATTGTAATTTGGCACCACGTGCCCTCCTTCCCTTAGCTTTTGGAACAGTCGTGGAAAAATGGTATGGGTCGATGTCTCCTACGTGGGTACTTGTCCCGATACAATCTGTGAGCTTGTCTACTGTTCCCATTGACTCATCCGTATTCGAAAATCAGGTCTGCTTATTCCGCTCTCGTGTACTCCTCCATTTCACTAGGACTGATCGACTGGACACTGCAACTTGTACACATACACTGCTGTCTACAGACGTGCATATCAGGACCGACCATGTCCGTTACACATTACGCTATCTGCATTGCTTTAGTGTAGTTTCCTGTCCCCACCCCTCAGACAGCGCACTGAATGGAATACTGTAAGTAGACAACGTAAACAACGTCAGATGAATACAGTATGTGCAAGATGTACAGATAAATACACATAAATAAGGTGTACAGAGGAATAAAATTATTTTATTTCCACAGAACTATTTTTGCTTGTAACTTTCGACTCGGTCATTTCCGGACCAGGATTCCTTATCTCAAATTGATACATGTGCCCTTCGCCATCATCCCTGAGAGTTTCTAACACCACCTCGGAAACACCCTATATATCATTATCTGTGTACATATATATTTACAAAGGTATTTCAATTTGTGTTTCATCTAACTGATTCGTTGTTAATCAAGTATGTTAGATGTTGAAATTTTCGTCAACCTTTTATTCATTTAAGACTAGAGTACAAAGGCTTAACGTTAAGATATTAATGTAAACTGAAATATAAAATTCAATAAAAGTCTGTGATTGGTGTATAAACATGAACATTGCTACAAATGTAACAGGGAAGCCAAATATTATATTAACACATTGAATATTAAATTAAAATATGTAACTATTACAATAACAGTGGAAATATATATACGTAAACATTCATGTAATTTCATGTATGAAATTAATTCTAAATATAATGTTAATATACAAAGTATTAAATTAGTGAAACATTTGTAAAATATTGAGTAAAATGAAACCGTTGTGTTCATCACAGAATAACGAGAAAAAAAGTTACGATTGTTATTGTAAAATGATTGCGAGTGTAACAATGTTTAAGGTTTGAAATAGAAGTTTTATGTTTTTTTTTCATACTCCCAGCATTTAAATTTAACAAGGCGGAGCCTTCTCGTTAACTACTTCATAATCGCTTCCTCATTCCACGAGGCCTAGTCTCCAGACAACAATGCAATCGATAGTCGAAACGAATCACACATCAATATGACGCCAATGAGTTGTTTGAAATTGTAACGAATAATAAAATTCCATTCATTTTGGCAATTAATACGACAGTTAAGTAGGCTAGAAGTAGATTATATTAAATTTATTACAGTATTTCTGTCTTTATACTCTCCTGATTAAATAATTATTCCAAATTGTATACCATTAATGTATATTTTAATTTAACTAAAGTTAAGTTTAATATTTCATTAAGCTTTTACACGTTAAAAAATGTTTCACGCGAATCTTTTCCAAGGCCATCTGATACCGAAATCACATATCTACAGCAACTGTTTTTAACACAGCCCATATAAATCACTGAAATAAAAGAGCATCAGAATACGTTATTCATTTATTAATTAATACGTCATCGTTATTGTTGGAATTGCCTATATAAAGAGAAAACATCCCGAATGGCTGGGCGGTTTCTTTCAGGAAATTCTGCGATGCACATAACCTCCTAAAATGTAAAAACAAATGACGATGGATCTGCGAACATAATGAGTATAGGTTGGGCACTCCATGTTGCTGTGGAAGCAAAAATTGGGCCGTGAATGAACAAATGAAGCTCTTTTACTAGCGAATGTATTTCGGTTGATATCGACATAACTTTTATAAAGGATAACGTAATTTTGGTTACAGTTTTTCTCGACTGGTACGCAGAAAGACATTTCACATCAGAAAACAGCTAGTCTCGAATATCACATAGATTATTTTGTATTAATAACGTAATAAGTATCTAGGATGGAAAAGCATGGCTAGATTTTTTACATTCAATATCGAATAATGAGAAAAATATCTAGTATCAAGCAGCAAGTATGAGATTCTTTGTTATTGATATGGAATAATGAGAAAAAATATCTTGTATCAAGTATCAGGTATTGGCTTCGTAAATATCAGTATCGGGTAATGAGACAAACATATTATAATATCAAATATCATTTCTATTAAATTGGATAGCAAGCAAGGAGAACATGTTACAATGCCCTATCTCTGTACAAGAGAATCGTGATACTTATTTGGTTTCTTCTTCAGGAAACACATACATAAAAACAAGAAGATGCTGAAATAATTGCTCAAGGTGTTACTAACATTTAGTTGCTAGGCTACCATATCTGACGTCGATGTCGATAAGTTAGTGGGAAAACAAGAAAAAATGATGAGGAAGCATTCAACGAAAAATAAAAATGGAAGTTAAGAGACAAAAAGGATTACGGGAGGAGGGGGGCGGAGGAAAGGGATATTAACGTAGGGAATCGAATAGGAAGGTTTAGCAGAGAAGAAAGAACTCAGCTCTTCTCTTCCTCCCTTCCTAATATCCGCTGTAAAGAAAGAATTTTTATGTTCGTAATTTCTTTCCGTAGTTTGAGGAGTTAATTCGTCTAAGAAATTAAATTCTAAAGAAAATTATAAGAATCAATTTGCAAGGAAGAAAATCTTTGTATTTTTATAACTCGAAAAGACTTTGTCAGAAAAATGTCATTTTATATCCATAAACTTTCCCCATTAAATCTCAATAATTCTTATCTGCAAAAAATTGTATCCATCCCGCAATTTGTTGTCTCCATGGATACAAGTCAGAAACAACTCTGTTGAATTGAAAGCTGTGTAGGATATTGCTGACAGTATAGTCTATCGCTGTATACAGTTGTAAATGTGTAATTACCTGAAATTCAATACACCACGCTATGTACAATCATCATCCACGTTTTGTTTTCCTTTCGAAGTTGAAACTCTTGGCGTATTACCATATTTTCGAGGAATGTAAACAAACTCTTAACTCTTCAAGTGCTAGAATCCTTGAGTCATACGAAACAAATTTCCTCGCATTTAAAGGACGAAATTAAAATTCTTTCAATCATTTATTATCATAAAACACTGTTCTCTTAAATTGACTGATAATAATGGGAAATGAATCAATTGCGTTCCCAAAACTCGCTATGAAATGTTTCATATAAAAACAGTTTTTATCTCGAAAAGGAAGCAAAAACGAGCAAAATTTCATTAAACTCTTTTGTTTGAAATATCTCAAAGAATAACCTCCTGAAATTAATGAGATTACTTACGGTTCATCTATAAAGGTCAATGTGTGTACGTGTGTCTTTTCTCTACACAAATCTACACACTTTGACCAATATTTACCACATTTTGCACACTAAACCTTCACAACTAGGGAAAATGAAGGTTAAAAAGATGGCCTCCAATATCATATCAGAAATACAGAAACCAATAATTTTAAATGTCATGTAAAGTGAATAATTTAAAAGTTTCTGTTAAAGATTTGTTAATTATGCCTTGTGTTTACAATATTAATTAACAGTATGAATTATTTAGAAATTAAGTTTTTCACACGTAAGATTTATTCTTTTTAAGAAATGAAGCAGTAGATGTACTGTAGTATTGTATTGTATTGTATTTATTAACATTTCATGGTATTCATACATTGCTTACAGCTAGAATATGGAACTGCACGCATTGTATTCTTCACCTGACATAATTAGGAACATTAAATCCAGACGTTTGAGATGGGCAGGGCATGTAGCACGTATGGGCGAATCCAGAAATGCATATAGAGTGTTAGTTGGGAGACCGGAGGGAAAAATACCTTTGGGGAGGCCGAGACGTAGATGGGAGGATAATATTAAAATGGATTTGAGGGAGGTGGGATATGATGATAGAGACTGAATTAATCTTGCACAGGATAGGGCTTATGTGAGGGCGGCAATGAACCTTCGGGTTCCTTAAAAGCCACTTGTAAGTAAGTAAGTAAGTATTAATATTAAATTTACAACTACAATAAAAATCAAAGTACTAAAAGATTAACTGATTAATAAAAGCTAGACAGTTTATTGTAAAAGTTAAGAAGAGAGAAACATTTTTTTTATTAATTAAGTAAAAATTAATCCTACTCTACGCAGTAAGAAAATGCTTAATAAGCTTGCATTTGAACGCTACTAAATTCCGACAGTCTCTGATTTCACTGGGTAGGGTATACCACAAGCGCGAGAGCGAGATTGTGTATGATGATGAATACGATGATGTCTTATGCGTTGGTATGGCTAGTATGCGGCTATTTTGCGTGCGTGTGAAGAGATTATGATATGATGACAGGTAACTGAAACGGGAGGCAAGGTAGGTAGGTGTAGAGATGTGAAGGACTTGGAAAAGGAGAACAAGAGAATGAAAATTTCTACGTTCGTTAAGCCGTAGCCAGTTTAGAGTTTGGAAGGATGGGGTAATGTGGTCAGCGCGACGGACATCGCAGACGAAGCGAACACAAGAATTATGAACACGTTGTAATCTTTGCGACTGGTTGACATTGAGGTCAGTCAGTAGAAAATCACAGTAATCGAAGTGGGGCATTACTAGTGTTTCCACTAGTATTTTTTTTGAGTGATAGCGGGAGGAATTTTCGAATGCTGTTTAAGGAATGTAGTATGGAAAGCACTTTTTTTGGTAATATGGGTTACTTGGTTATTCCAGTTTACACATTAATCATCGCTAATTATTAATTATATTTCAAGTAACTTTTGAACAGCATGCGTAGTTGGTTTTCTGGGTGAAATATGAATAAACTACAGAAAGGCTTGGTGTAAATTCTTGGAATCAGACGTTGTACAAATTAATTTTCTGAATATCCAGTAAGGAGCGTGGGTCGGTGAGCGAGTGTGCAGGACGCAGCGTGGCTTTCACATAGTGAAATGCTTGACATGAAAGGCGAGAACTACCATCGCCGTGCGGAGGACAGGTGGACGTGGTCAAAGTCTGGGAACTGCTCTTGTCTGCTCACACAAGAGAGGCGAGAGTGTTGGGGACCCGAGCCTTGTTTAACTTTGAGGTACATAAACACTTTACAGATTCACTCCGCACGTAGAGGGACACCGAAAAACTACTACTACCCTTACCTCGAACTTTGAGTGCGTTATACAACAATGCAGAACTCTCCACTAAGAAAACTTACCTGACTGTTAAAAGTTCAGTACCTTTCATCTCGCGAGAGACGTTTGTACAGCAAAAGTAACTCATATTTAGCCTTCCGGGAACACAAATTAAAGATTACCATAGCTAATGTTGAGATTTGAATCGTAATTGGCAAACAAAATTGATCTATTTCCTTTCACTGTCATAAGTGATAAACGACAACGAAGGCAATAATTCTAAAGCAGATATAAACGATTAAAAACGACAATAAACTCGATTATATAGAAGATGTAAACGATGAAAAGCAATAGACACAACAATTGCAAACAGAATGTGAAGATGAAAAACGGCAATAAAGACAACTACAAAGTAGATATAAACGATGAAAATCGACAATAGAGACAACATTTACAAAGAAGGTGTAAACGATGAAAAACGATAATATAGACAATAACAAAAAAGATGTAAAAGATGAAAAACGATAAATAGATAACAATTACAAAGAGGATGTAAAAGATGGAAAACGATAAATAGATAACAGTTACAAAGAGGATGTAAACGTTGAAAAACGATAATAAAGTCAATTACAATGAAGATGTAAACGATGAAAAATGACAATCAATACAATTACAAAGAAGACGTAAACGATGAAAAATGACAATAAATACAATTACAAAGAAGATGTAAACGATGAAAAATGACAATAAATACAATTACAAAGAAGATGAAACAATGAAAAACGACAATAAATACAATTACAAAGAAGATGTAAACGATGAA
>NC_091119.1:203820297-203865297 GCF_040183065.1 Periplaneta americana | reverse complement strand
CATTCCCACATTACCACAACTCTTGAATTAAATTAACTTTCTTTTTTTTTTTTTTTTTCTTATATTTTATCTAGGTAGGCCTACATATTTTGCCAATATCAGTTGCATATGTTTTGTAAATCATTTTATATCAAACATTTTATATACTCTATTACAACATTTCACAAAACCATTATAAATTTAGTATTTAATTTATAGTAAATAAAAAACAAAATAATAGTATGTAAAATTTTCTATTAAAACTAGGTGAATACATTAATACTTAATGTTAAAACAAAATTAATTTAATAGACATTATTTGTTGTTCACAATTTATCTAAATTAATAAGTGCACACGTACCTAGTGTATACTAGTACTTACTTACTTACTTACGTTTAACGAACCCGGAGGTTCATTGCCGCCCTCACATAAGCCCGCCATTGGTCCCTATCCTGAGCAAGATTAATCCAGTCTCTACCATCATATCCCACCTCTCTCAAATCCATTTTAATATTATCCTACGTCTTGGCCTCCCTAAAGGTCTTTTTCCCTCCGGCCTCCCAACTAACACTCTGTATGCATTTCTGGATTCGCCCATACGTGCTACATGCCCTGCCCATCTCAAAAGTCTGGATTTAATGTTCCTAATTATGTCAGGTGAAGAATACAATGCGTGCAGTTCTGTGTTGTGTAACTTTCTCCATTCTCCTGTAACTTCATCCCTCTTAGCCCTAAATATTTTCCTAAGCACCGTATTCTCAAACACCCTTAACCTATGTTCCTCTCTCAAAGTGAGAGTCCAAGTTTCACAACCATAAAGAACAACCGGTAATATAAATGTTTTATAAATTCTAACTTTCAGATTTTTTGACAGCAGACTGGATGATAAAAGCTTCTCAACCGAATAATAACAGGCATTTCCCGTATTTATTCTGTGTTTAATTTCCTCTCGAGTATCATTTATATTTGTTACTGTTGCTCCCAGATATTTGAACTTCTCCACCTCTTCAAAAGATAAATTTCCATTTTTAATATTTCCATTTCGTACAATATTAATGTATACTAGTGTTAAATTAATTTAACTAAATTCACTCCAGTGTTCAGGTCTTTCAATGTTCAAATGTAAACAAGAGAGAAAATAAGAAAACTAAAAATATTTACGTAATTAAAACATGGCATTATAGGTTACAAAAAATACACGTTAAAATAATAAATTCAATTAAAATAATTTATAACTGATTTTCATAAGTGAATCAATTATTAGCAATAATAATTGTAATAAGCATTAATGTTCGGATCAAATTTCTGCACATTTGAAGGACAAAGTTAAAATTCTTTCAATCATTTATTATCATTATACACTGCTCTGGTAAAGTCACTGAACATATTGGGAATTAAGTCAATGACTTTCCCAAAAAGGCTATGGAATGTTTCATGTAAAACATTTTTTTTTTTTCTGGAATAGGAAGTAAAAACGAGAGAATTTCTTTTAAACTTTTCTGTTTGAAATTTCTAAAAGAATATCTCCCTGAAATTAATTACATTATGTATGTATGTACCTATTTATTCACACTGCAAATGGGTATATACCTTTTGGCAGTGGTAACTAATTACACTCAATAATAACAATTAATAATAAACACAATTTATAAAAGATACAATTAATGATAAATTAATAATAATAATAATAATAATAATAATAATAATAATAATAATAATAATAATAATAATAGTAACAGGGAGCATCTTAAATTAAATAAAGCACGATCACTTAAAATAACATTTAAAGTAAATCTAATTTGTATCTTAACCCTAAGATCGAACTAAAACCCACGAGTATGATATGTTAATATCTGCACAAGTACCTTTCAACACTACACTCATTTCGCTGACAACTCACTCACTGCACTGGAACTACGACACATTTCACTGATTCTATCCTGATTTCACTAACACTTCAAAAACATTTCACTGTTCAAATACTTTGCACTGCCACTATAAACTATACAACTTCACTGACACAAACACACTTCACTTACACTACACACTTCACTGACGCAACACACTTCACTTACACAACACACTTCACTGACACAAACACACTTCACTGACACAACACACTTCAATGACACAAACACACTTCACTTACACAACACACTTCAAACTTCACTTACACAACATACTTCACACTTCACTTACACAACATACTTCACACTTCACTGACACAACACACTTCAATGACACAAACACACTTCACTTACACAACACACTTCAAACTTCACTTACACAACACACTTCACGCTTCACTTACATAACACTTCACACTTCACTGACACAACACACTTCAATGACACAAACACACTTCACTTACACAACACACTTCAAACTTCACTTACACAACACACTTCACACTTCACTGACACAAACACACTTCACACTTCACTGACACAAACACACTTCACACTTCACTGACACAACACACTCCACACTTCACTGACACAGCACACTTCACTTACACAACACACTTCTTCACTGATACAACACTTCAAATAACAAAAATACTTAAGATTCATCCTGCATTTTGAATTTAATTAATTTTTCAGTACTAAAACTGTATATCCTCCCTTAAGTGGTGTCAACCTATCAGTTGAACTTCTGGCAGAAGTTCTCTAGTGTGGTATCAAAATTAAAATTCATAACTTGGAAATATGCGTAGATCATCAATTCTTGCAGCATCTTTTGCAACTTTGAAGCTGTAAGCTGTGGTGGTGATGGTGGTGGTGGTGGTGGTGGTGGTGGCTGTAAGTTCGGTAACCGTTACCACCGTGAGAGCATCTCTCGTGAAGCATGCCTGAGGAATACGTGTCCACGCAAGATTCCCATCCGCCCCTCCGCCTAGGCTCTTCCTTCCATCCCCGGCGAACCCTTCCCTGCGTCGCTGAACACTTGAACCGGAAAAATTTAATCCCCAGCTCCGAAATTAGAAGACGCAGCAAGAATGAGACACGAATGACATTTAATACCTTCTGAATGCCAAGTCGACGTCCGTGCCCATTAGCATTAAGAAGGACTTAAAACATGCCTCTGGGTGCGCAGGGCTACATTTGTATTCTTTGAAAACACGTATCGGGCTTCCAAGTTAATGGGACACTTCTTAACTGCGTGGTATATCAAACGTAATAATTCAGATTTAAAAAAATAAATATTTTGGAACACTAACGTACAGCTAGCTGTCTCTGTTGACATTTTACATTACAAAGGGATACTACCGTTATAGGAAAGTCTCTCCGGTGACCTTTCATTTCTATGCTTTTGAGGTCTTTGAACTCCAGTGAGCCAGGAATATTAAAGACGTCAGTAGAAATAATGCAAACACGATGTAGATTTCGTATTCGGAACGTTAAAGTCTTTCACGCTTTGTCTGTCAATACAGGCATAGAGTTGTATTTCTGGAAATAACTTTTCTGAATATCTTTACGAAATTAGAAGATGATAGTTTTCGTAATAGGCTAGTGCTTGTGATATACAGGGTTAGTTAAAAGTCCCGCACCACCTAAATAACTTTTGAAGCATACGATTCAGTGACATGAAACTTGGTACGTGAGTATAACCGTATAGGCTACTAAGAACTCAATACTGGTATTACCGAGTTTTTTCTACTTTCGGTTTAACCGGAAGTAACTCCAAATCTCTTATTTTAGATGGAACACCCAATATATTATTTTATTTTTGAATAGTACTCATTAATAGCTTTTCAAAAATTACCCACACTTGATACTTCTGTACAAGTTCAGTGTTGCTAAGTCAAGAAAACAGAAAAGTGTATCGAATATTAAAATAATAAATTAACAATAATAATAATAATAATAATAATAATAATTTATTTATTTAATCTGGCAGAACTAAGGCCAGTAGGCCTTCTCTTCCGCCCAGCCAGACTCTAACTCTAATAGAATACAATTGCTTACATAGTTATTACATTAATATCTAGGCCATAAAACAACATGAAAGTAAATAATGAAAGTTGGATAGGTAATGTTAGTGTGACAATAATAAACATTGGTAAGAAATAGTAATAATAATAATAATAATAATAATAATAATAATAATAATAATAATAATAATGAAAATTTAAATATTTATTCTGTGATATATAATCATTAAACGTGGAGAAACCTGAAAGAGCTATTATTGTTAACAAGAATTGTTAGAAAAATATTTCGTTAGCCTATTCTTAAATTGGTTTGATGTCTGACAGTCCCTGACATTACTCGGTAGGGAATTTCAAAGCCGTGGAACAGCCACAGTGAAAGAAGATGAATATGAGGATGTTCGGTGGGAGGAAATGGATAATATTGAGGAGTGTTGTGATCGTGTGTCTAGGTTATGATGGGTGGATAAATTTTGGAAACGAGACGCAAGATAGACAGGAGTGGAGAAATGCAATATGTGAAAGAGAAGGGAAAGACAGTGGATTTTTCTACTCCTTCCTTAACAAAAACAAAACAAAGCTAGCTCACCTTCTAAATTATGTGTTCAAATTGGTAGCCCTCAGCTGCTTTACAATGTGTCACTCGATCATAGAAACCATTTAAGGAATGATTTAACCAGGCTTTAGGAATGTCTTGCACCACTTCCATTTTTATTTAGCAACACTGAATTTGTACAGAAGTATCAAGTGTGGGTACTTTTTGAAAAGCTCTTAATGAGCTTTATTCAAAAATAAAAATATATGTATTGAGTGCTCCATTTAAAATAAGAGAGTTGGAGTTATTTCCGGTTAAACCGGAAGTAGAAAAAACTCGGTAATACCATTATTGAGTTCTTAGTATATGGTTATCACCACATACCAAGTTTCATGTCACTGAACCGTATGCTTCAAAAGTTATTTAGGTGGTGCATTTATTATTTTAATATTCGATACACTTTTCTGTTTTCTTGACTTAGCAACACTGAATTTGTACAGAAGTATGAAGTGTGCGTAATTTTTGAAAAGCACTTAATGAGCTTTATTCAAAAATAAAAATATATATTGGGTGTTCCATTTAAAATAAGAGAGTTGGAGTTACTTCCGGTTAAACCGGAAGTAGAAAAAACTCGGTAATACCATTATTGAGTTCTTAGTATATGGTTATCCTCACATACCAAGTTTCATGTCACTGAACCACATGCTTCAAAAGTTATTTAGGTGGTGCGGGACTTTTAACTAACCATGTGTCATACTTGTATATAGGATGAATCTAAGTAATATTGTGACAGCGACGTGAGATTCGAACTCACGACCAGCGTCCCGCAAGAAAGCAGATCGCACAGGCTCCACGGAACATTGAGTGACGTCGCGCGGTGGAGAGAAGAGAGAGGGTGTATTACGTCACGCGACGAGTCCGCGCGCGCAGCTGCTTACGGAGGGAAGGGGGAACGGACCTTCCCGGCCCTTCCAGAAATGTCGATGTAGAGATATTGAGATAATTCTCTACACACCTGTAGAAGGTTCTCGCAACTATGATTTTGCTATAAAAGAGCAGGCGCCAGCGAACTAGAGTCAGAGTTTTCAGTTATTCAGTCAGTGAGAAAGCCAGAGCAAGCAGTTCGACTCGAGTGTGCGTCCGCATCTGCGTCAGCATCCGAAGGCCTGAGTTCGAGTGCAGTGGACCGCAGTTGGAGGGACCTGAGTTCGAGTGCAGTGGACCGCAGTTGGAGGGACCCGAGTTCGAGTACAGTGAACTGTCTCTGAAGGTCTGTGGTTCGAGATACCGTGAACTCGAGTGACTGAGATAGAAGAACTGTGAACTGAGAACTGGTAGTTCTGATTTGTAAATAGTGCTTTGTAAATATTAGTTAAGATTAACAGTTCATTGTTGTGCGTAATAGTCCAAGTCAATTGTCATTGTCGTCGGTGGAGTGCTATAACGAATACTGTGTGAGTGAAGATCCAATTGTTGACGAGAGCGTTTAACGTGAATTGTAGAAAGGAATTATTGTTGTGACGAATAAATTACATTGTTGTTACTAATAAAATTCACAATATCATTAATTTCATCAGGTTATTCTTTGAGATAATGCAAATAGAAAAGTGTAACACAATTATTTCGATTGTTTTTGCTTCCTTTTTGAAGATAAAAATTGTTTTACATTTTATATAAAGCAATTTTTATTTTGAAAAGAAAGCAAAAACGAGCAAAACTGTATTAAACTTTTGTCAAACTGCTGAGCCATTTATACCCGAACGCACACTTTCTGAAGTCGAAATTGCGATAGAAAATCTGAAAAAGTACAAGTCTCCAGGTATCGATCAAATTCCAGCAGAATTAATACAAGAGGGTGGAAGTGCATTATCTAACTAAATTTATAAGCTTGTACTTGCTACTTGGAAAAAGGAAATTGTACCAGAACAATGGAAGGAGTCCATAAACGTACCTATTTTTAAGAAGGGGGACAAGACAAACTGTAGTAACTTTCGAGGAACATCACTTTTGTTGACATCGTACAAAATTTTGTCCAATATTATTTTGAGAAGATTAACTCCGTATGTAGATGGAATTATTTGGGATCATCAGTGCGGTTTTAAGCGTAATAGATCGACTATTGATCAGATTTTTTGTATTCGACAGATATTGGAGAAAAAATGGAAGTATAAGGGTGCAGTGCATCAGTTATTCATAGATTTCAAAAAGGCGTATGACTCGGTTAAGAGGGAAGTATTATATGATATTCTTATTGAATTTGGTATCCCCAAGAAACTAGTTCGATTAATTAAAATGTGTCTCAATGAAACTTACAGCAGAGTCCGTATAGGTTAACTTCTGTCTGATGCGTTTCCAATTCACTGTGGGCTAAAGCAAGGAGATGCACTATCACCTTTACTTTTTAACTTTTCTCTAGAATATGCCATTAGGGAAGTTCAGGATAACAGAGAGGGTTTGGAATTGAACGGATTACATCAGCTTCTTGTCTATGCGGATGACGTGAATATGTTAGGAGAAAATCCACAAACGATTAGGGAAAACACAGGAATTTTACTTGAAGCAAGTAAAGAGATAGGTTTGGAAGTAAATCCCGAAAAGATGAAGTATATGATTGTCTCGTGACGAGAATATTGTACGAACTGGAAATATAAAAATTGAAGATTTTTCTTTCGAAGAGGTGGAAAAAACTCAAATATCTTGGAGCAACAGTAACAAATATAAATGACACTCGAGAGTAAATTAAACACAGAATAAGTGTTGGAAATGCGTGTTATTATTCGGTTGAGAAGCTTTTGTCATCGAGTTGCTCTCAAAAATCTGAAAGTTAGAATTTGTAAAACAGTTATATTACCGGTTGCTCTGTATGGTTGTGAAACTTGGACTCTCACTATGAGAGAAGAACAGAGATTAAGGGTGTTTGAGAATAAGGTGCTTAGGAAAATATTTGGGGCTAAGCGGGATGAAGTTACAGGAGAATGGAGAAAGTTACACAACGCAGAACTGCATGCATTTTATTCTTCACCTAACATAATTAGGAACATTAAATCCAGACGTTTGAGATGGGCAGGGCATGTAGCACGTATGGGAGAATCCAGAAACGTATATAGTGTGTTAGTTTGGAGGCTGGAGGGAAAAAGACCTTTGGGGAGGCCGAGACGTAGATGGGAAGATAATATTAAAATGGATTTCAGGGAGGTGGGATATGATGGTAGGGACTGGATTAATCTTGCACAGGATAGGAACCGTTGGCGGGCTTATGTGAGGGCGGCAATGAACCTGCGGGTTCCTTAAAAGCCATTTGTAAGTAAGGAAGTAAGTATGTTTGAAATATCTCAAAAGAATAAACCCCTGAAATTAATGACTGCTCGTACTCTTGCTGGTTTCTACCTTCCAGTTTCTTCTCGGTCTCCGATGTCTACTTGCGTTAGTATTAATCTGTTCTCTCATTTTTGGGGAATAAACCGCTGTTCTTACATTCGCTTTATATGGTCATATCAGAGCTAACTTTTTGTTTCAGTGCTTCTTTCAGAAGTTTCTCTCACCCCTATTTTATCTTCAATAAGTTCGCTCCTAAATTATGCGGCGACATTTTCTGTGGGAAAGTTTCGAAAAGTCCATTTCGCAATAAAAGAATCTTTTCTTGTCACGTCTGTTAATTAGTTAGCATATCAGATCCCCGTAGACTTCTTTGTTTGTTATATCCCCACTCCCACAGGATCTTATCTCCTTTTCGCGTTCTCTTGTAATTTAGGTCAACAGACAAATTGTGATTCACTCATTTTTATTCTTTCAGAGTCCCTCCTATCTTTTCGAAAGTCATTTTCCCGAATCGAATAACAAATATTGTTTCTTGTGGCACCTTGAATGAAGGTGTTAATATTTCGCACTTTCCATTCACAAATTGAATAAAATAAAAACGTGCAGTTGAATATCGTCGCTGATTTTATGAAACCTCCTGTGTAACAATACAGAACATAGTTTTTTTTTTGGAGGAAGAAATAAGTAATTAAAATAATAGTTCTATATATAGTACATTATGTAACGAGCCTATAATGGTAGTAATTACGACGCGAGTATGTTTATGAAATGAGCGCAAGCGAGTTTCATAATTTTCATACGAGCGTCTTAATTACCATTATAGGCAAGTTCCATACGACTTTTTATGCTCGACCATATTTCTAACTTAAAATTATTCATAAGTATTCATGTTATTCTTATCTGACTGGGTAAACTATCAAACAATGAATACAATGAGAATTAAAGTGGGGGAAAAAAAATATATATATATATATGTGTACTGTATATATCTGAACAAATGTGAAGTGGAATGAGAGAGAAATTGGAAGTGTAATTTAAGTGAATTAGATATTTGATGTTTTTCAATGTTTTGGATTGGGAGTAGTAGCAGGGGTATTATAACTGTAGGAGTATTATCGAAACAAATATAGGGAAGGGGTAATAAAATAGGAAATTTAGGAATGGAAGGGAAACAGTCTAGGTAGGAGGGAGAGAATAGAAGAGGATAGAGGGGGAAGGACATATAGCAATTCAATCATAACAGAACATTAGAAAGCAATCAAGAAATTCTCGGCAAAGAATACCTTAATAGAAAAGAGTTATATGTATAAAGGGATGGTGGATCGAAAAACAGAAATGTGAAGGTCCACCATAACTGTGAATTGTAAAGTTGAATGACAAATAAATATCAATATCAATATCAATCAATATCTGACTGGGGAGCGGAACTGACCTTGTGCAATATCTCGTAAATTGTGAGATGTGCGCAGACCCGAAAGTATTGATTTTTTCCTTAGAAACAAATGTTATTGACCTTGATATAATTTAGAGACTAAAACAAACATTAATCTTGATATAACCTTGAAATTGATTTAGACATTGAAAAACGAGATGACAAATTGAATTTATTTGAATATTATTTAAAATTAATGCTAATTATTATAGTAACAGAACATAACCTTCTGTGACGTTTCGCTAGTTGTCTTTCGATTGCGTATCCGAGAATAATCGATACTTGCGCTTTCATATTGCTACAATGGTGGTTTCTGATTGGTGTAACACCTGAACTTTAATGAATAGGTGTACTTGAATGAGGTCCATTAAAGGGCTGCTACCAGGTGTATAATTACTACATTTCGACATGGTCGAGCATAAAGAGTATTAGATAATTCTGTAGAACATTTTGTGAATATGATGGATATCATTGGCATCATCGAGGATCAGTGTAGGCTTATTGATATTCAATTAAATTTTCTCCTGAAAAATTATGCTTTGTACTGTAACATAGAGGTTTTATTAAAATTAGCGACGATGTGCACTGTTCAAATCAAATACAGAATACTTTTAAAATAACCTTCAATATGCTATGTTATTGTGATCATGGTTGTGAAAGAAAGGATTTTCGGGATTTGGAATAAGAGTTTGATATTTCTTTCCATTTCTGTCTTCATACTCCCCGCATTTAAATTTAACAAGGCGGAGTCTTCTCGCTAACTACTTCATAATCGCATCCTCATTCCATGCGGCCTAGTCTAGAGACAACAATTCAATTGATAGTCGAAACGATTCACACATCAATATGACGCCAATGAGTTGTTTGAAATTGTAATGAATAATAATATGTCATTACAGAGAATTAGATTCACTTGGAAATTAATACCACAGTTAAGTAATTTGAAATTAGAATATGTTAAATTAACTATTCTCTCTTATATTTCCCGCATTTAAACGTAAGAAAGCAGAGCCTTCTCGTTATCTACTTCATAATCGCTTCCTCATTCCATGCGGCCTACTCTACAGACAACAATGCAACTGATAGTCGAAACGATTCACACATCAATATGACGCCAATGAGTTGTTTGAATTATTGTAATGGATAATATGTCATTACAGAGAATTTGATTCATTTGGAAAATAATATCACAGTTAAATAATTTGGAATTGGAATTGAACTATTTCTGTGTTAAACTCCCCGAATTTATTTACTCCCCCCATTTGTGTACGAATAATAATGAATTCATTATCATGTCACATTCCTTTTCCCTTTATGTTCATCGCAGCTGGCTGGATTCGTAAGTACTTTATCTTGAACACATAATTCCAGTCATCCATGGCCTACTGTAATGAATGACGTCACTGTATTAACTGGAACTATTACAAAATTTATCAAATTTAATTTAGTAGTCTGACCCAATATTTTGGGTTTGCCCTGCTACGCAGAATAGCTCACAATAAAATTAAAAATTATATAAACAGGTTTCAGACAAAAGTGAATAAGACATAAGGAAAAAAAATAGAACCAAGTGTAATTTAAATTGAATGTACACCATAAAGATGCTGACGAAATATCGCTACAGAAAATTTTATTATGGTGGTGACGATGGCATCTTGAAGATCTCTCGTCAGATTGTAGTTTTCCCTCCACTTTAAAAAGGCTTTCGGAATGGTGCCTCTCGCTCCGAAGAAGAGACCAGTAACTGTAATTTTTTCTATGTTGTATTTCGCCGATAGGTACTGAATCGTGGGCTCGTAGATTTTCTTTTTCTCTTCGTTCACTTCAGATGGTTGAGTGGCTGAGATTTCAAATCTGATCGTAGGATCAATTATTTCGGCTGTCTGTTTATTCCTATTTATAGCTATGATATCGATCCTACGATTGCTTCCACCATCAGCAATACAATGAACTTCCTCGTGAACGTCTAGATTTTTGGATCGAAGTGCATCTGCGATCATAGAACGTATGATGTTGTGACGTTTTATTCTGAGTACTTCTCCCTGTGGGCAACTCCCAAGCACATGTGGTAGAGTTTCATACTTACTGCAGTGCCTACAGTGGGTTGTGTCTGTAGAGCGACCAGGAAGAGAACGTACTGGTGCCACCATCGCAGTCATTTTTAGCATACGAGTAGAATATACTCGCATAAATCATATTGTTTTTCACATATTTTCAAATAATTATAGAGCTTCAAAAAGTTACCGGGATATATTTTTTTTCGCCAAAATTAATAATTTTATGCGGTGTTGGCATCGTCTATGACGTCACTTCCGTAGAAGTTTCATGATCATAGTAAAAAAATCTACGTACGTTTTTATTTTAAGGAATATTACTGAGTCTTCAGTCCTCTTACTAACACTGTGGCCTGTGTAGGAATTTTTCAAAGGCCCATGTAATAAAATGTTTTACGCATACATTGAGAACAGCTCAGGTCTTACGTGATGAAAATTCGGTTAAACTCATCAAAGAGGCTGGCGACTTCACACAACCCCACGTCAACTCTTTATGGAGTTTTGGAAGAGGGCTTCAAAATCGTGTGCGAGCCGCTCTCGTGCTGAAATTGCAGGTCGAGCCCCGTTCCATTCAACTGTGACTACACTTCATTTGAGACAAAGCAGTTGTGGTGTATGAAGTGGACGGATTTGCTTGCGTGCGAGATACTGCCCGGGGGGAAAGCTGCTCTGACGACCTCCTGACCCTCGGTTTTACACGGCGCACTCGTTTGTGGGGCTTATCAGAGGGAAGTGACCGCCACATTGGCATGGACACCTTAATGGAGTTCCCTTCACGTGCGAGAAAGAGACGGGAAAAGAATGGGGGGTGGAAAATTGAATTATAATAACGAATTTGAAACTGCTCGTTGGCGTGGTGCTAGGCTATAAAACGGCCCCCCTCCTTTCCCCTTTCTCGAGGATGACATCTTTATTGAGGGTTATCGTGACATTTTATGGACCTAAAAAGAGGAGTTTAGAACATTTCGTGATCACTTGTTGATGAATTAACACAAGCGGTCCTGGCATTATCATGTCTTCGGAATCAGGCAACACGGAAAACTGCGTGTGGTCATGAGATTTATATAAAAAAATACCTTCCTTAAAGTACGAACTTCTCCACAGAAAAAAAAACAGCCCAAAATTAAGTGTCAAACTTTTCTCTCATGACAATCGATGAAGCAAAGAGACATTGGTAATCCATGTTGAATCTTTCGTACACTACTTTTAACACTTGAATATAAATAATTGATTTAAAAAACTCAACAAACACAAACACACACAAAACACAGCACAAACACATGGATCAATATTAGGCCCCTACTTTTTCTAGTGTTTATAAATGATCTTGCCCCCCTAATAAAAGATGTAGGTCATCCCATATTATTTGCAGATGACACAAGTATAGTAATTACAGCCAATAACTCCAACACATTCCAATCTTCAACAGAGGAAATTCTCTTCAAAATATGTGACTGGTTCTCAGTCAATAAATTGGTATTAAATTGTAACAAAACTAACATAATTCAATTTAAATTCTGACCAAATTCAACCTCGCAAGTTTCTAGCGCAATAATTAATAATAGATCCCTATTAGAAACAACAACATCCAAATTTCTTGGCTTAAAAATCGATAATGTGTTAAACTGGAAACATCATATTAAAGAAATTACCTCCAAATTAAATTCAGCTTGTTTTGCTATTAGATCTATGCAAAAGATAGTAAATATCAATACCTTAGAAACAATACACTTTGCATACTTCCACTCGGTAATGAGTTTTGGAATAATATTCTGGAGAAATTCCACAGATAGTAACAATATATTTCTATTACAAAAAAAGAGTAATTAGAATAATAGTAGGTGCCAAATCTAGGGAATTCTGCAGGACTATTTAAAAAAAACTACAAATAATGCCCATGACTTGTCAGTATATCTTTTCATTAATAATCTTCCTCGTATGTAATCGTGAAAACTTTGTAACTAATTCAACAGTTCATAGCATAAATACACGTCAAAAAATGACTTTCATACTCCATCGGCAAGTCTATCGTGCTATCAAAAAGGAGTGCGTTATATGGCAGTAAAAATTTTTAATAGCCTCCCTATCGATATAAAAAATGAAACTCAAAACATAAAATTATTTAGGGCCAAATTAAAGAAGTACCTAATTTCTCACGCCTTCTATTCTGTAGGCAAATTCATGACAATCAATAACACTTCATGAAATTGATACTAAAACTTTGTGTTGTACTAGTAGACTATATTGTAAATCTCGTCTGTATATATTTCATCTAGACTGTGACTATAAATTAAGACTTTATAATAGTATTAAGTTTTTTGACTTGTTCCATATTCTAGCTGTAAGCAATGTATGAATACCATAGAATGTTAATAAATACAATACAATACAATACAATACACACAACACAACACAAGAAATACATCACACCAAAATACGAAAACAAAATCACACACAAGATCGCATCCTCATTCAGAAAACAGAAATACAACATAGCATACAGAACAGAAAACACACTACAAAGACATCTCAACACACAAACAACACAAACAAATAAATACAACCACACAGGCGTATACAAACTCACATACAATAGTTGCGACAGTTTCTACATTGGACAGACAGGCAGATCATTCCAAACTCGATACAAAGAACACATTAAAGCAATAACCAGAGGACACAATACATCTACATATGCAGAACACATAACTAATGCTAACCACACATACAATAACATAAATAGACATGGAAATCCTACACATACAACCCAAAAACCAAAAACTCAACACACTAGAACAATATGAAATATACACACACAAAAACACACCCTGATCAAATTCTCAACACACAGATCAATTTCAGAACTCACACACTATTTGACACAACTCTTCATCACACGAACACATCCACACAACAGGCAGCGAATTTGAGATAGCGCCGAGATCTAGTAGGCTCTGAGGATGGTGTCGAATAGCACTGAAACAGCTCTAAGCCGCACATGCTTACATAATTAACACGAGTAAGATCGCCATTTAATCAATTATTTAAGGAGACTCCATTATAATAAAATAATCGTGGAGGAAATATAGGGTAAACCTATCTAATTTCGTGTTTCATTCATTTAGTGTTCTGCCCAAAGGCAGGTCTTTCACTGCAAACCCAGCTTTCTCCAATCTTTCCTATTTTCCGCTTTCCTCTTTGTTTCCTCATAGGCTATGATTCATGTATCTTAATGTCGTCTATCATCTGATATCTTCTTCTGCCCCGAACTCTTCTCCCGTTCACCGTTCCTTCCAGTGCATCCTTCAGTAGGCAGTTTCTTCTCAGCCAGTGACTGAACCAATATTACTTTTCCTCTTCCTGATCACTTTCGGCATCATTCTTCCTTCACCCACTCTTTCCAACACAGCTTCATTTCTTATTCTGTCTGTCCAGTCCACACGTTCCATTCTTCTCCATATCCACATTTCAAATGCTTCTAGTCACTTATCTTCACTTCGTCGTAATGTCCATGTTTGTGTCCCATACAAAGCACTTCACTAGTCTCTTCCTTAGTTCTTTTTCCAGAGGTCCGCAGAAGATGCTCCTTTTTCTATTAAAAGCTTCCTTTGCCATTGCTATCCTCGTTTTAACTTCCTGGCATTGTAAAGAACAGAAAACTAACAAAGTACATACTTGTGAGAAGACATAATAAATCTAAAGGCAAGAGAGATATCAAACGTTCTAGAAAGGGATGCAGCTAAACGTTATGAAGACGCAAAAGGCAACAGAACCTAATCCCTATTACGGAAGAAGAAGTCAGATGTTTTACTGTTTGGTACGATAAAATTCCTTTCGTGTGCAAAGTAGCAAAACAAGTATGTAGCTTCTTATCTGGGTAAATAGTAAGTAATTTTTTGTATCTTTGATAATAGTTAAGGAAATTAACTTTTGCCAGTGACTTTAAATAATACTATAATACAATTCAGTACTACGGTTAAAAACTTAGGTTTCCATTTCGACTCGAATCTCAGCTGGAATGCACAGGTAAAATATGTCTGTAAGAAAACTTTCTCAATCTTGCATTCACTGAAAAGACTGAAAAATTTCTTTCCTTCTAAACTGAAACAGATCTTGATACAGACCCTGGTGATGCCTTACTTTGACTATTGCGACGTTTTGTATAGTGACCTTACTGTTGAATTGTCATTGAGGCTTCAGCGTGTTCATAATGCTTATTTCCGTTTCATTTTTAACAGCCGTCGCTATGATCATGTCACCGAGTATATCTTTCAATTATCTTGGCTTCGTTTACGGGAGAGACGTTCAGTTCATTCACTCTGTTTGCTGTATCAGATTTTAAATAATTCCACACCTAGCCTATTTACCTAGTTCCTCGCTTCACACTTTTAGCATCACACCACAACCGTGATACACGCTCACAGCATAACCTTGTTCTATCAATTCCATTCCATCAAACATCTCTTTACTCTGCTTCCTTCACAATACACACAGCCCGTTCCTGGAATTCCTTGTCACAGGAAATCAGGAGCAGTCGGAGTCTAAAATCTTTTAAGTACACTCTACTTAGAAATGTTTTTAATGAACAGAACTAGACTCTTGCGGAAGTTTCTAAATAGTCTTAAATTATTATTTTTTCCCCTCTATCTTCTTCTTTTTTTTTCTTTCCTTTTTTCATTTATTATCTTGATATATTACTTAATCATTTGTATTTGTATGCCATTTAGTACGACTTTGCTAATCAACATTTTATGTCTTGTAACTCACATGTATTCTCCTATTAGTAATATTAACTGTATAATATATCTGAAGTGAATTAATCGTCGAATTTATCTCGAGCATTTTAGATCTTATAAATTGTGTGTTTGTGTGTGTGTGTGTGTGTGTGTGTATTCCCCTTATATTATGTAACTGATTTTGATTATGTGTAATTTTCTACTTTCTTTTATATATTATGTAACCGATCTTGACTACGTATTTATAATTTTATATTACGTAACTGATCTTGACTATTGTAATTTTCTATTATATTTCATGTAATTTCTAAGGTATTTTCTTTTGTGCTGTTTTCTAATCTAATTTTGTACTTCATGTATAGCCTATTATTGAAACCTGGTTGAGTGGAAGAGAAGGCCTCAAGACCTTAACTCTGCCAGGCAAAATAAACCTACTACTGCTACTACTACTATAAACGGGAATGCCAATAATAATGTGTCATCTTCTTGAATGTAATTTCTTATTCACCGCACACAATGATCAAAACTTCTTTGTTATCTTATTTTAGACAAAATCATTATTCATTTGTCACATAACTCGTACACATTAACTCACCTGGACGACCACGTATCTTCTATGATGTATACTTGGTTACTAAACAACGTTGTGTCCATGAGACAGTAATAAGTAACAACTCTTTCCTGAGTTGCCCAATTGCAAAAGTTTCAATGTTTTATATCTCGAAAAGCGATGAGAGCCAGACTTTAGAATTTTGTTTGCTGTATTTATTTTGACCGGATCAACCATATGTAGAAGTTATTTTGCATTATTTTACCATCACCTTCTATATGTAAATGAAGAAATAAAAGATTCGCTGCTTGTAGATGCATTATGACTGTACAGGAAGACGCCTTGAGGCAACCACAAACCCAGAGCTCAGGTGCGATTGGTCTGATACGGGAGTGGATTAGGGATGTATGCAGCACGCTGGGATGGGCCCTAGGGACTGGGAGAGAGATCAATGCGTCTCTATGAATAGAGATTTTACGACCTGTGTCGTAAAGTAAGCGCATAGAAGTATGGAACCTCAAGAATGTTGCCGCTCATTGGAATGTTTGATTCAGCGTAATATGCTATGAATATAGATTATATAAATGTTCCATGTGATGTACGGCGAGCCCTTCTTCCAATAGAGGAAACTATTTTCAACCACAGATTCTTTTTCATATCGCAAGCAGGATGGAAAAAATATCTTCTATCCAACTATAAAAATCTTGAAAAAATGTCGTCTCTTGCAGTGTTTATAAGGGTGGCTGTCTGATCCTTATTTTATTACACGGCGTATAGATAACGGTTGTGACTACCGACCTTGTTTGCAATGCCGCAGGGTGCGATAGAAAGTGTTCGATCTTGTGTAAAAGAGGGATGTGCAAGCAAAGGAAGCGAGAGGAGGAAAGAAGAGAAGCAAATCAAAAATGTGGCGAAAGGAGGGGAATTATTATGAAGGTAAAAAAAGTGAAAATGTAGGAAGAAGAGTTGAAAAAGATGGTTAAGAAGAGATGGAAAACTAGAAAAAAAAGTGGTAAGAAAGAAAGAAAGAAAGAAAGAAAGAAAGAAAGAAAGAAAGAAAGAAAGAAAGAATAGATATACTGGGTAAATGGGTGCGGGAAGGATGGATGTGTGGATGAAAGAGGGAGAAAATAAAACAGTAAAATAGTAATAATAATAATAATAATAATAATAATAATAATAATAATAATAATAATACTTACTGGCTTTTAAGGAACCCGGAGGTTCATTGCCGCCCTCACATAAGCCCGCCATTGGTCCCTATACTGAGCAAGATTAATCCAGTCTCTATCATCATATCCCACCTCCCTCAAATCCATTTTAATATTATCTTCCCATCTACGTCTCGGCCTCCCTAAAGGTCTTTTATCCTCTGGCCTCCCAACTAACACTCTGTATGCATTTCTGGATTCGCCCATACGTGCTACATGCCCTACCGACCTCAAACGTCTGGATTTAATGTTCCTAATTATGTCAGGTGAAGAATACAATGCGTGCAGTTCTGTGTTGTGTAACTTTCTCCATTCTCCTGTAACTTAATCCCTCTTAGCTCCAAATATTTTCCTAAGCACCTTATTCTCAAACACCCTTAACCTATGTTCCTCTCTCAAAGTGAGAGTCCAAGGTTCACAACCATACATAACAACCAGTAATACCTATAGCTGTTTTATAAATTCTAACTTTCAGATTTTTTGACAGCAGACTGGATGACAAAAGCATCTCAACCGAATAATAACAGGCATTTCCCATATTTATTCTGTGTTTAATTTGCTCCCGAGTATCATTTATATTTGTTATTGTAATAATAAAGGCATGGAGCGTAATAATAATAATAATAATAATAATAATAATGATAACAATAATTATAATATTTATTTATTCTGGCGAAGTTAAGGCCATTAGGCCTTCTCTTCCACTTAGCCAGAAAGAAAAGAAGCTGATAAAATTTTAAATAGTGTTAAGGAAAGAAATTAAAGAAAAAAGATGGTGGAAGAAATTAATAATAGTGCGACAAAAAGAGACACGGCAAAGAGAAAAAAATAATAAATTGTTAAAGGCGAAAGAAAAAGCAGACCCGGCAGAGTAAGTGGATGGAAACAGTTATTTCTGCAACCATTGACTAAAGTCAAACTTTATATCACAAGTTATTCATTTATCTGCACGAGTGAAGTGAAGTTACTTTAGCCCCTAGTTCTAAACATGATTTTTACAACACTTTCATGTTAAGTCTAAATAAATAATTTTAAAAAGTATTAAAATCAATAGTTAAAACATTAGGACTAGCAGCTAACAGCTGAATGACTACTGTTCCGTTTCTATAACTACGGATCGTCAAATGTTTTGTGTTTGTTTCTAAGACTACACATATAAATAACGGAGACATTTTAATTAAAACCAGATTGTTCTTGTAAGTAAAAATACGAGTGAATTTATTGAAGATGATGGTTTACCTGAAGAAGAAAAAAAACAGAATTCTTCAACTTACAAAAAAAGAGATAAAGAAAATCTTACTTCTTAAGCTTTTACGCGTTAAAAAACGTTTGACGTAAATATTTTCCAAGTCCATCTGATACCGAAATCACAGATCTACAGCAACTGTTTTCAACACGGCCTCCTTGTATAAAGATATAAATCACTGAAATATAAAAGCATCAAAATAAAAACAAATACACTATAAATTGATAATGAAATGGCCTATTTTGTATTATGAAGGTGCTGTAAGAAGAAAATAATGCTGAATGAAAACAGAAAAAACAAAAGACATGGCATATAATATCGTATAAAACTAAACATGACAGTGTTTTGCAATGTTGAGGCGTGTACAAAGATGTAAATGATAATTTCAGCTCGTGATGTTGCTGTATTCGGAACTCAAAGTTTGAAACATGAAATGTTTCGCTATGGCACTAACTTTGAAACATAGAATATAAAAATCAGCTGTGCGTTGATGTGTTACCGGCTTACAGAAGAGCAGCGTAGGCGGATAATACACAATTCAAGGCTTACTTCCACTCTGTCCTAATTACATGATGTTATTATGGCAAATGACATCAGCACAAAACCGCATTAGCTACCTTCATTTTGCAGTTCATAACTTGAGCTCAAATTTCACTATTCTGCGTAGAGTTTTAAAACTTCTTAAACATCTGACTGCCATGTTCGGGCTTATGTTTTTAAATATAACAATCGTCATCGTCATCTTCTTCACGGGATAAGCCTGTTGGTCCGTTCTCTTTTTTCCCTGGAATCCGTCTTAATTTCAAAGCCCATTCTTCTCTCTGACAAGAGAAGTTTCCGCAGCATCAAGTGGAAACTCGTTTCAAATGTATATACGTGTAAATAACTGTTATAAAGCGACAAAAGTATCCCAGATATTGCATCACAAGACATAAAAATAAGCTTGAAAATTGTAGGATAAAAATTATTACTCTGTACTCGTACTTTAGTAAACTTTCTATTTCTCGTTAACAAAGACAAGTCAGATATATTATACCTTACATTGTAGTTGATATTAATTGGTTCTAGTCACTCTTTTAACGAGTTTTCAATTGTATTGATTGTTCAGCAAATGTAATATTTTAAAATTCCGTTCAGAACGAAATGTTTCATTTGTTCAGATCAAATTTCTTCACATTTGAAGGACAAAACTAAAATTCTTCGAATCATTTATTATCATAATACACGCTCTCTTAGATTGACTGAGCATATTGGGAATTGAATCAATGGCTTTCCAAAACACGCTGTGAAATGTTTCATACAAAACAATTTTTATCTTGAAAAGAAAGCAAAAGCGAGCAAAATTGGTTCGAAATATCTCAGAGAATAACGCCCCGAAATATATGAAATTACTTATCGTTCGAAATCGATTCTTTATCGATAGCCATAGAGATATTAGAAGTGAGTGTAGAGGAAGCTGTTGTAAAAATATATATATTTCAGTTTTTAATTGTATATGTAAAGAATTAATTAAAAATATTTAAATAATTTGAAAATTACTTATATTTTAGGTTCAAAAACAGATTTTTTAAAATAAAATCTCTCCAGAATGCTTCAACAAAAAATAAATCATTCACTGAACAAATGAATGATGAAATTAGAGTGGTCAAGTGCGAAAACAAAAATTCCACCACATAACCTTGAAAATAAACCAAGTGTCCCCAGGTACAACTTGTCCCTAGGTACAACAGCTTCCCCTATAACTTACAGTATAAAAAGAGAAAATACAGAAATATTAGCGTTGCCAAGCAATATTGACAAATGAACTGAAGCAAAAGTCACAAATATGTTTTTTTAACAATATCGAATCAAAAGTTGATGTACCTATATTTCGTGGTTAAAGATTTCGCACGAACCAATTTCTCATTATTTCGCAAGTTAGTTTTGATTAAATATATTATTTTATACATCTTGATTACACAACTTTTAACACTGTATCATTTCGGAATATGTATGATAAGAACTTTCTTGTGTTAAATTTTAACGTACCTTGTTAACATGTTTCGACCTATTTTGGGTCATCTTCAGAACTGGTTGTTGTTGGTCTTGGCGCCTCTTGTTTCTTGTGAGGGTGCGTTCGTAGTGTAGAGTCAAAGAGTGTATGTGTAGATAGGACAGACAGGCAGATCATTTCAAACACGTTACAAAGAACACATCAATAACAAAATTACAAAACACCTCCACATATGCAGAACACATCACAAATGCCAACCACACCTACAGAGACATCAACACAGACATGGAAATACTGCACATCCAACCAAAAAGCCAGAAACTCAACACACTAGAACAATATGAAATAGACACACGAAAACACACCCCAACGAAATTCTCAACACATAACTCAATTTCAAAACACATACACTCTTTGATTCTACAGTACGAACGCACTCACACAGCAAACAAGAGGCGCCAAGACCAACAACGACCAGTTCTGAAGACGACCTAAAATAGGTCGAAACATGTTAACAAGATACGTTAAAATTTAACACAAGAAAGTTCTTATCATGCATATTCCGAATATTATTTTAATAATAATAATAATAATAATAATAATAATAATAATAATAATAATGATTTATTTTAGTTGGCAGAGTTAAGGCAGTATATGGCAGTAAAAATTTTTAATAGCCTCCCTATCGATATAAAAAATGAAACTCAAAACATAAAATTATTTAGGGCCAAATTAAAGAAATACCTAATTTCTGACGCCTTCTATTCTGTAGGTGAATTCATGACATTCAATAACACTTCATGAAATTGATACTAAAACTATGTGTTGTACTAGTAGACTATATTGTAAATCTCGTCTGTATATATTTCATCTAGACTGTGACTATAAATTAATATTTTATAATAGTATTAAGTTTTTTGACTTGTTCCATATTCTAGCTGTAAGCATGTATGAATACCATGGAATGTTAATAAATACAATACAATACAAAGGCCGTAAGGCCTTCTCTTCCACTCAACCAGCAAAAAGAGTATATACATATGCTTGAACTTACAAAGAATTCAACAATTTGATTTAGGTGAGAGTTACATGTATACAAGAGTTATTTACGAATTAGATATCCAGAAGGGTAAATATAACAAACAAAGTCATTGTGGAAAATTTCTCTAGTATCGCTATTACCAAAAAATACGGTCACTATTCATATATAATTTTTGATAGTTTTATGTTCACAATGTGTACTGTGCAAGTAAAGAAACCGGACGGGTCTCACAACAGATCTTCCGCTTCTGAACGTTTCTCGCAGACTTGTTTCCTTTATCGGAAGCTGGTTTAAGGAATGAAGTCTACTTGATCAATTTGTCACCTCCAATTGCTGCATCAAAGGTCTGTAGCTGCTTGTGAGTGCACGCTCGTTACGCCCACTCCGCGAACCCAGGACCTGAACGACAATCACTTAACGTGTCACACCTACAAGGAGCGCCAGTTTCTTGTTTCTCTTGATTAAAACCTCCGCGCAGTTCGACACCAGACGAGCCTGTCGCCGTGTTTAGCACTCGGCACAGACTCTCTCCACGTACATTTTTAAATGGAGTTGTGTCCCTAACGTTTTAATAAAACACAGAGACCAAGTCCTCAACTCCTAACAGTGATGATTACAGTCTATTTTCCTCGAGAAGAAGAGCAAAAAAAAAAAAAACGCATATAACAAGTTGTACAGGGACATCATTTTATTTTTACTAACATTTCTAATATTAACCTGGCTATACCTTTGGATCAACGATTAAGAACCGGAAACACAGTTTGCTACCCCCCTTCCACGACTGGAGTTCGGTGATACTGGCGTAATATACAAACAAATCACTTTACTAGATAAGGAGGGAAGAAAAGTAGTTAATCCATTTACGTAAACTAGGAAATATCGCGATTTTGAGTTTGGTAATTTTCATTAGGTTTTTGTTTAATCAAAATACAGTACTGTATTAACAATGAGTGTTTTTACTCACGAACTGAGCTTTCAATGCGAACGTATTCATTATGGAGTGTATATTATACTGTCTACAGCACATTAGCGTACAATATAGAAAATGAAGTTAAATGGAAAAATAATCATAATATGGATATTTAAACACATTTTCGAAAATGGTGGCCGTTCATTTCGATATAGGCTTCAGTTCTAATCTGCATATTATCGGAGTATAGACTATCGTACCTAATTCCAATTACCAGGTTCGTACTTCGTATTAGTAACTCATGTTGAAATAATTCTGTACCTACCCTATAAAAGAGACCTTACGTATTGTAAATTAAATCTTCACTTCTGCCCGATCCGAAAAGATAAAATTACTCAGACATGCTATCTACTGTCTGTCCAAGTGGTTACGTCGCAGCGTCGTAGAAAGGGAGGAAATCACATGACAGTTAATTACTTAACGAGGCCCTTTTATTTAAGTTATTTTAAACAGTTGTATAATATTACGTAGAACTCCAATTCCTAACAGAAATTAATGTTCTCAGAAAAGAGTTAAGACAGCCCAGCCGCTAGCATTTACAGAGAGGCGAATAGAAGCTGGTTAGGGGGATGCGACGTAGGCAAATGGAAAATGATTCAATATTGAAAGCTCTTTCGTCACTGGAAAACGAGAACATATTTTTGGAATGTACTGTTTACTATGACCGTAAGGCTACTATGACTGTATATGCGGTCTTGGATCTGTGTGGAGGACGGTTGAACTTCATTAGTAGAAGGGGTGGGAGTGAAGTACATTCAAAAACTCAGGTACAGTAAAAATTGAAGTAAAAATAAAATGATGTCCCTGTAGAATACTTATTTGTGTACAGCATCTTACCTTGCCTCTGCATATTCTTCCGTGTTGGCAGTGTTAAGGACTTAAAGTGAAATCACAATAAAAAGTAAGAAGTACGTACTTGCTACACCGGGCTACATCAGAGTAATGGAGCAGATTTCACATTTCTCGGTTTCTTCCCTGTGTCTTCTCTCTTCACTATTTGTACTATTTCAGTTACTTTGTATCCCAATCTATAGATTTGTATTTTACTTTCTTGTATTGTTGTGTTATTTTCATTTCATATTGTCTCAATTTTGTTATTATTTTGTAATATGTTAGTGTTTTGTTCTTTTCACTTTTTCTTGAATTTCACTGCTTATGTATTTTGTGACCTTGTGAAGTGTAAGAGTAGGTCCCATGGTCTTAACCCCGCCAGAACTAAATACTTAATTGAATGAATAAATAAATAAACCAGTCAATAAATCAACAAACAAATCGATAAATAATTAATAATTCAATAAATAAATAAACCGATAAAGCAAATCAATAAATACATCATTAAAGATATCAATAAATGAAAAAAAAATAAAGAACTTAAAAATCAATAAATAAATTATAAATTAATAAATAAAGAAATCAATAAACGAATAAATAAATGAATAAATTAATATATCAACAAACCAATGAATCAATCAATCAATTGTAAATGTATCACTAAATAAATCAATAAGCAAATCAACAAATCATTTAAAATTATTCAAGAATCAATAAATAAGTAAATCAACAAAACAATAAATAAATGAATGAAGCAATAAATCAGTAAGTTAATTAATGAATTAATTAATACACCTATAAATCAATAATTCGATAAATAAATGAATAAATTAATCAATAAATCAATAATTGAATAAATTAGTTAATTAATAAATCAATAAATATCTCTATAAAACAATAACTCAGTAAGTCAATAAATAAATGTATAAATCCATAAATTAATCAATAAATCAATGAGAAAAGTTCAGGGCAGAAGAAAATATCAGATGCTACCCGAAATTTAAGATAGACTGTATATGAATCATATGAGGAGACAAAGAGGAAGGCAGAAAATAGGAAAGATTTGAGAAAAAAGGGTTTGCAGTGAAAGACCTGCCCTTGGGCAGAACACTGAATGAATGAATGAATGAATGAATGAATGAATGAATGAATGAAATCAATAAATGAATAATTTAATAAATAAATTAATAAATCAATAAGTATGTCTATAAAAGAATAATTCAATAAATAAATGAATAAATTCATAACTTAATAAATAAATATTTATATCAACAAATTAATCAATCAATTGTAAATATATCACTAAATAAATCAATAGACAAATCATTAAGTCATTAAAATTCAATAAACTGATCGATCAATAACCGAGTAAACTAATAAATTAATTAATAATTACGTCAACAAAGAAATAAATAAATCAATAAAGCAATAAATCAATAAAGAAATCAGTGAGTTTATTAATGACTTAATAAATGAACAAATACAACTATGAATCAATAATTCATTAAATCAATAAATTAATCGATAAATCAATAATTAAATCAATAAATTAATCAATCAGTTAATAAATCAATAAATATCAGTAAAACAATAATTCAATAAATGAACACATGAATAAATAAATTAATTAATCAGTAAATGAATCATTTAATAAAATAAATTAAATGAATAAATAAGACCTTTTAACATTTTTTTTGTAATTTATATTTCATTTGTGTCATTCCCCGGAAAAATTAGTCGCAAAGATTGAATATAATGAAAATCGTACTAATATTTCATAAGAAATAGCATGCCTAGACTCCCTATTTTAGACGACAGTCAACTGTCTAAGACAAATGTCATTATATTAATATTGTTTTATCGAAGAAAATCACTTTTATTACTTTTTAGCCTTTGCTGCTTCATTTTTGTTCCCCTTGTGTTCATTAATAAACAAGGCCTCTCATTCACTCGTGCACAACACCGTTACACAACGTATCGACAGCATTCCACTTCCGTTATCGCTATGAAACTTGCCATTGGTTTAAAATTTAATGAAAGCGTCGATACACGCCGTTCCCAGGCCTTGTCACGGTATACGTGTGAAGAATTCAGATGAAACAACACGTAGCCTGCGTGAATATCTTCATAGCCAAGTTGCCTAGCACATTTTTGTACAGTATATTATACAGTTTGTCACTAAGGAATTCCTTTCGCTTTGTGTGACCATGCTACATGCACAGCCGGCAGGAATATAGAATAGTCGGACGTGCGCTATGAAATGTCTTGCCTGAACTTCGCACAAGGCAGTAGTTCACGTCCCATCTGTGACCATATGACGTTTAATCATATATATCCATATATATATATAATTTGAACTGGTAATGGAAATTACGGGAAAACGACTGAACGGATTTTAATAAATCACCCCTCATTTTGAAGCTTGGAACTCAAAGTTTTTCAGAAAAATAGTAGCTTTCAGAGAAATGTTAATTTTTCAACATAATTTTCCTATTTTCCAAAATCCATCTGTCGTCAGTTTTGAGTACTAGCTAATTCCATTTCAGAATAAAACAAAACACACACTACAATAAACAATATTACACGAAGGCCATGATCTGCAAGAATGCTGACATATTTAGACAAATTAAATTGGTTATTAAAAACTTAACTTACTAAAAATAATTTACAGGTTCGATTCTATGGTGTGTAATTTTCTGGGTACAGCTGTGTATTGGATATTAAAAACTACAAAACTTGAGCTGGTTTGATGACATTATTACTATTAGAAATGAAATATTATTGTAGTTAATGCCATGATGTGACTATTTTTCATTAATTATACATATTAATGCTATATTGATGATATGAAAGTGAAACATTTTGGGGTTATATAAGTAGATGTAGAGAATAACTTAAATTAGATTTTGATTTCTATATTTTACTGAGTGGCGGCTATATAGTATATATTGTATATGTTACTGAAAGCTATAAAAGTTACGTAAGATAATAACATTATTATTAAAAATCAAATATTTTTATAGGAAATATAAAAATTAGAGATTTATCCTTCGAAGAGGTGGAAAAATTCAAATATCTTGGAGCAACAGTAACAAATATAAATGACACTCGGGAGGAAATTAAACACAGAATAAATATCGGAAATGCGTGTTATTATTCGGTTGAGAAGCTCTTATCATCCAGTCTGCTGTCCAAAAATCTGAAAGTTAGAATTTATAAAACAGTTATATTACCGGTTGTTCTGTATGGTTGTGAAACTTGGACTCTCACTCTGAGAGAGGAACATAGGTTAAGGGTGTTTGAGAATAAGGTGCTTAGGAAAATATTTGGGGCTAAGCGGGATGAAGTTACAGGAGAATGGAGAAAGTTACACAACGCAGAACTGCACGCATTGTATTCTTCACCTGACATAATTAGGAACATTAAATCCAGACGTTTGAGATGGGCAGGACATGTAGCACGTATGGGCGAATCCAGAAATGCATATAGAGTGTTAGTTGGGAGACCGGAGGGAAAAAGACCTTTAGGGAGGCCGAGACGTAGATGGGAAGATAATATTAAAATGGATTTGAGGGAGGTGGGATATGATGATAGAGACTGGATTAATCTTGCACAGGATAGGGACCGATGGCGGGCTTATGTGAGGGCGGCAATGAACCTTCGGGTTCCTTAAAAGCCATTTGTAAGTAAGTAAATTATTAATAAAGTGGGGTTGGGTCTTTTTCGTATATTTAATGGCGGTGTGGTGTAGATATTTATATGCATGGTTCTCTTCAGTATTGGCTCGAGAGAGAGTATCTTTCATTATTATGGAAGCAAATAACTTTCAGAATGTCTGGTATTCTTCATTGAAAATAAATCTGAAAAATGTTTATTTGAACGTCTAATGAACTTAGTTTGCAGTATTTGCTGCACAAGCCACTAGTATGTTTAGATACTCAAATCTACATGCGTGTTTTTTTTCTCCACCCAATATATTGGCAATATTCTCCTGTAGCTGGTTGTTTGACTGTTTAAGTAGTTAACCTCTCATCTTAAAATTGTCAAAATTTTATTTCAGTTATTATTTCATTTATATATTTATTTGTATTCTTCTTACTGATCAGTATTTGATAATAAGTAATACCCAGTTTCATTTTGTGCATATCATCCATTCATACTTTTCTGCCTAAGGGTAGGTCTTTCATTGCAAACCCAACACACTCTAATATTTCCTATTGTCTGCCTTCCTCTTTGTCTCCGCATATGATTCATATATCT
Organism: Periplaneta americana; assembly: GCF_040183065.1. Classification (NCBI taxonomy): domain Eukaryota; kingdom Metazoa; phylum Arthropoda; class Insecta; order Blattodea; family Blattidae; genus Periplaneta; species Periplaneta americana. Next base: position 203,837,208 of record NC_091119.1, on the reverse strand, counting down.
TAAAGTTGTCTGTCATCTGATATCTTCTTCTACCTCGAACTCTTCTGTCGTTCACCATTCCTTCCAGTACTTCCTTCAGTAGAAACTTCCTCCTCAACCAGTGACCAAGCCAATTCTTTTTTCTCTTCCTGATCAGTTTCAGCATCATTCTTTCTTCACCCACTCTTTCCAACACAGCTTAATTTCTTATTCAGTTTGTCCATTTCACACACTCCATTCTTCTCCATATCCACATTTGAAATGCTTCTATTCGCTTCTTAGTTCATTCTCGTTAGGAACGAGATGGTCAAGTCAGATATTAGAGGGAGTGTTCTAATACCCACGAGTTAATAAATCTAGTTGTGTAACGTGTTGATTACAATATTTTATCTACGTTTTGTCTATTTAACAAAAATTACTTTAAAAATGCACAAAATAAATGTACAATAACTTGTAGTTCATTTGAGTCGATCAAAACCTACTTGATTGTAGCCTATAAAGAGTCGTTTCCAAGGAAATATGGAAGAGTGTGTGATAAAAGTATAGTATAAAATACTGCGTAAGACGTTGCTATGGAAACTTACTATAGGACAATAAAGTCAAAGTTTTGCAATGTCTTCTTCTTCTTCCCTTCAAGTATTAGGCCAAATGGCCTGTTACGATCTCACAGTTCAATTTTCAATTCAGCGCTTTTTTTGGACGACCGAGAGATCTCTTCCCGTTTGGACGATAGTGGAGCATGACTTTTGGGATTCTATCTCTATGCATGCGATGCAGATGATTTATCCAGTTGTTCTGATAATGTTTTACGTGATTAATAACAGGTTCTAGCTGTAATTCTTCCATTACATCTTCATTGCGTTTGTGATCCCATTTCGTATATCCCGCTGTATATCTCATAAATTTCATTTCATTGGCCGTTATTCTGCTTTCGTCTTTCTTCCTCAATATCCATGCCTCACTGCCGTACCAAAGTACAGGTCTCGCCAAGGTCTTGTAAAGGCGAATTCGAGTATGCCTTTGTACTAGGGAAGGTTTCATAATGTTAATTATTCCCATTGTTTTGGTGTATTTAGAAATTTTCTGTGAAATGTCTACTTCATCGAAAAAAAGATAATGTGTATCCGAGATATGTAATAGTAATATACGTTACAAGAGCGGTATGTTGACGTTTTCATGGTCGAGGAAAAGATTGAAAATGCGAAACGTAGTTGAGCTTTTTTTAATTTCCGAGAACATGAAAACAAACATACCGCTCGTGTATCGTACATTGTTTTGTGCGAAGATCGTTTATTACATACCTGAAAGACGAATTTCTAATTAGTTGCAATGAAATCTACATGTTGGTTTCTGTTTAATGACGGCAACTTCGGAACACCAAAATATCTTTCTTCAACATTGTTGCTATAAAATGTTTGCTGTGTTTACTATACTCCAGCAGGCCGTGATGTACATCTGTCTTTTTTTTTTCCCAGTCTATAAATGCGAACTTAAAACAAGCGGTAAGGTTATGTAATGATTTATTTTTCATTTTCATATTTTAACAATAGGCCTATTATTTATATAACATATTGCAATAATAAAATCGGCATCTGGAATCTTGTTGATTTTTTCACGGCTTCCTTAATGTTACTTGTATCAGGAATGCAATAAGTTTCGTGGAGTAGTAGCCTTTATTTAATTTTTGCAAATATTTAAAAACAATAATTAACATTGCAATTTAGGTGAAATTGCAGTGGTAAGTTCCCAATTTATAATTATTACTATGTTAAGCATCTCTAAAAATAATATGTTAAAAGCCTAAAGCAGTAAAAATGAATGTCGCGCTTAAGCGGTAAGAAGAGGGAAATTGTTATGTGTGTTACGTTGGGAATACTGAATGTGGTATTTCACTCTTACCGCGTATTGGTTCTGTGCGGAAAACAAGCAAATACGCACGATCTCGCACAAAATAATTTATCCTTTCTAATATTTTTGAATCTAAACATATTTTGGAATGTAAAAGTGTCAACTAAAGTCCTTCTTTTGTAACATTAGCAGATAAATGTATTCTTATATGTATTTATTCCATAAATTGAAATAGATTTTAACCGTACAGGAGATAAATCAAAGAATAAGACACGATGATGATGATGATGATGACGATGATGATGATGGCAAATATAAACGCATGCTGCAATGCTCTCATGCTTTGTATGAGAGTTTCGCCCGCATCAACACCGAATTTCCAGGATTTGTGCAGGTTCTCCTCATTTGCATGCCAGCAGCTCGTACGTTCCAGACTTCTGACTCCTTGCGTGAGGTTGCCGAGTTCCTCAGGGAGCCAAGTGGGACGAGCGCAAAGAAATATAGCCCCAACGTCAATAATTCATGTCTTGCGACTTAGAGCTTAAGCACAAGTCCCGAAAAAAAAAGCTGGGACTCGAACCCTGGAGAGTTCCGGTGCATTTCAAGGTGAAGCTGAGAAGCACGTCTTGACCTCTGCTCTCTGCATACGTAAAGACAATCCTCGGTGGACTGAGAGGGACTCTGTGTTATGCATGAGAAGAGACAAAAACCAGGAGCTCCAGCCTACAACACTCATTTTCATGGGATCCGCAGCATTTGATAGCCTGCATGAATGTTGCATAGAGGCTCATATGCTTGTATACCATGTCAATACAACAATGGTAGTAATATCACTTACAAATAACTTTTAGAGAACCCGGAGGTTCATTGCCGCCCTCATATAACCCGCCATCGGTCCCTATCCTGAGCAAGATTAATCCAATCTCTATCATCATATCCCACTTCACTCAAGTACATTTTTATATTATCCTCCCATCTACGTCTCGGCCTCCGTTAAGATCTTTTTCACTTATGCATTTCTGGATTCACCCATACGTGCTACATGCTCTGCCCATCTCAAACGTCTGGATTTATTCCTAATTATATCAAGTGAAGAATAGAATGCGTGCAGTTCTGTGTTGTGTAACTTTCTCCATTCTCCTGTAACTTCATCCCTCTTAGCCCCAAATATTTTCCTAAGCACCTTATTCTCAAACACCCTTAATATCTGTTCCTCTCTCAAAGTGAGAGTCCAAGTTTCACAACCATAAAGAACAACCGGTAATATAACTGTTTTATAAATTCTAATTTTCAGATTTTTTGACAGCAGACTGGATGATAAAAGCTTCTCAACCGAATAATAACAGGCATTTCCCATATTTATTCTGTGTTTAATTTCCTCCCGAGTATCATTTATATTTGTTACTGTTGCGTCCAGATATTTGAACTTCTCCAGCTCTTCAAAAGATAAATTTCTAATTTTTATATTTCCATTTCGTACAATATTTTGGTCAGGAGACATAATCATATACTTTGTCTTTTCGGGATTTACTTCCAAACCTATCTCTTTACTTGCTTCCAGTAAAATTCCCGTGTTTTCCCTAATCGTTTGTGGATTTTCTCCTAACATATTCACGTCATCCGCATAGACAAGAAGCTGATGTAACCCGTTCAATTCCAAACCCTCTCTGTTATCCTGGACTTTCCTAATGGCATACTCTAGAGCAAAGTTAAAAAGTGAAAGTGATAGTGCATCTCAACAGTGGTAGTAATATCACTTACAAAGTAATGACTTTTAGAGAACCCGGAGGTTCATTGCCGCCCTCACATAAGCCCGCCGTCGGTCCCTATCCTGAGCAAGATTAATCCAGTCTCTATCATCATACCCCACCTCTCTCAAATCCATTTTAATATTATCCTCCCATCTACGTCTCGTCCTCCGCTAAGGCCTTTTTCACTCGTGCATTTCTCGATTCACCCATACGTGCTACATGCCCTGCCCATCTCAAAAGTCTGGATTTAATGTTCCTAATTATGTCAGGTGAAGAATACAATGCGTGCAGTTCTGCGTTGTGTAACTTTCTCCATTCTCCTGTAACTTCATCCCTTTTAGTCCCAAATATTTTCCTAAGAACCTTATTCCCAAACATCGTTAACCTCTGTTGTTCTTTCAAAGTGAAAGTCGAAGTTTCATAACCATACAGAACCACCGGTAATATAACTGTTTGTACATACATCTTGATTACACAACTTTTAACACTGTATCACTTCGGAATATGTATGATAAGACTTTCTTGTGTTAAATTCTAACGTATCTTGTTTACATGTTTCGAACTTTCATGGGTCATCCTCAGAACTGGTCGTTGTTGGCCTTCGCAGACATGGAAATACTACACATCCAACCAAAAAGCCAGAAACTAAACACACTAGAACAATATAAAATTTACAGACACCCCAACGAAATTCTCAACACACAACTCAATTTCAGAACACACACACACTCTTTGACTCTACATTATACCACACGAACACGCCCTCACAGGAAACAAAACAAGAGGCGCCAAGACCAACAACGACCAGTTCTGAGGATGGCCCATAAAAGTTGAAACATGTAAACAAGGTACGTTAGAATTTAACACAAGAAAATCTTATCATACAATTAAATAATACATATTCATAACTGTTTTATAAACTCTAATTTTCAGCTTTTTCGAGAGCAGACTGGATGATAAAAGCTTCTCAAGCGAATAATAACAAGCATTTCTCACATTTATTCTGTGTTTAATTTCCTCTCGAGTGTCATTTATATTCGTTACCGGTACTGTTCCTCCAACATATTCTATTTGAATTTTTCCATCTATTGAAAAGTTAAATTTCCCATTTTTTTTATATTTCCATTTCCTACTATGTTCTGGTCACGAGACATAATCATATTCTTTGTTTTCAAATAAAATTCCTGTGGTTATCCTAAACGTTTGTGGATTTTCTCCCAACATATTCACGCATCCACATAAACAATGTTACTTGTTCAATTCCAAACCCTCTCTGTTATCCTGGACTTTACTAATGCGAATGTAGCCTACAGAAATTTGATCCAAAATCTTATGAGACGTTTTTGTTACATTCTCCTCTGGCAAGGCTTGATGAGTGGATGATTGTAGTTACATTTTCCCCCACTGCGGAGCAATTACCTCAAGGAGCACTGGAACTCTTTGCAGCGTTGCAACACGTTACATTTCGTATTCTTAACACTATCGGACGTATCAAAAAACGTATTTGATAAAACGTGTTCGTATTAACTTGATCTATTAGCTATATTTATTTATTTATTTATTTATTTATTCATTTATTTATGTATTTATTTATTTATGTATTTATTTATTTATTTATGTATTTATCTACTTATTTATTTATTTATTTATTCATTTATTTATGTATTTATTTATTTATGTATTTATTTATTTATTTATTTATTTATTTATGTATTTATCTACTTATTTATTTATGTATTTATTTATTTATTTATGTATTTATCTACTTATTTATTTATGTATTTATTTATTTATTCATTTATTTATTTATTTATTTATTTATTTATTCATTTAATTATTTATGTATTTATTTATTTATGTATTTATTTATTTATGCATTTATTTATGTATTTATTTATTCATTTATGTATTTAATTAGTTATGTATTTATTTATGTATGTATTTATTTATTTATGAATTTATTTATTTATGTATTTTTATTTATTTATTTAATTATTTATGTATTTAATTATTTATGTATTTATTTATGTATTTTTTATTTATTTATTTAATTATTTATGTATTTAATTATTTATGTATTTAATTATTTATGTATTTATTTATTTATGTATTTATTTATTTCATTGCTAGTAAGTTTGACATGAATACAAGTTAATAATACAATGAAAGATAAACTAGCCCACTCCTGAATGAGTAAGACTCGTGCTCAGGAGGGGATTCCAATACAGACAAAAATAAAATTAATATTGAGAGTGAATACAGATTAAACAGTGTTTGATATGTTTAAACCCAAACTATAAATCCATTATAATTTTTTTTCATTTTTTTATTAATTTGGAGAGGATTCGTTGTTAAAATAATAGTGGAATAAAATTTGTTTAATAATCTGGGGCCTTGACTCATGCTATGATAAAAAGCTGCATTGGTTTTACATTTTGGTTCAGACAAACGCAGAGCATTCATATTTTTAGTTCTATATTTATGTATATACCTTTCAAAGTTATTAAAATTTCTATGAAAATATTTTAATAAAATAAAATAATACATTTGTTTAATATTGAAAACTTTGAAGTGTTTAAACAACAATTCAGTTGGGTAATCTTTCTCCTTTTTTAAACAAATTTTAATACTTTTTTCTGTAGTAAAATTAACGGATAAAGGTTGGATTTATAAGTTCCACCCCAACCTATAATACCATACATAAATATAGATTGAAATAATGCTAAATAAACTATACGTAAACTGTTAACTGACAAAATATTTCTTATAATTAATTATGAATTAATGTAAAGGTTTCCTTCCACTCTGTATAATATTTTGCATTCATATTTCAAGCTTTATAAATACATATAGATCGAGACTGTATTGAGTACATAGAATCTTAATTTTGTTTATTAATATTCTGTCAAAGCAAAAGTATTATCATAATTATATTTACATAGCATAATGTTTGTTTTGTCATGTGTTAGATAGGACCTTGTATTGTATTGTATTGTATTGTATTGTATTGTATTGTATTGTATTGTATTGTATTTATTAACATTCCATGGTATTCATACATTGCTTTACAGCTAGAATATGGAACAAGTCAAAAAACTTAATACTCTTATAAAGTCTTAATTTATAGTCACAGTCTAGATTAAATATATATACAGACGAGATTTACAATATAGTCTACTAGTACAACACAAAGTTTTAGTATCAATTTCATGAAGTGTTATTGAATGTCATGAATTCACCTACAGAATAGAAGGCGTGAGAAATTAGGTACTTCTTCAATTTGGCCCTAAATAATTTTATGTTTTGAGTTTCATTTTTTATATCGATAGGGAGGCTATTAAAAATTTTTACTGCCATATAACGCATTCCTTTTTGATAGCACGATAGACTTGCCGATGGAGTATGAAAGTCATTTTTTGACGTGTATTTATGCTATGAACTGTTGAATTAGTTACAAAGTTTTCACGATTACATACGAGGAAGATTATTAATGAAAAGATATACTGACAAGCCATGGGCATTATTTGTAATTTTTTTTTTAAATAGTCCTAGAAGATTCCCTAGATTTGGCACCTACTATTATTCTAATTACTCTTTTTTGTAATAGAAATATACTGTTACTATCTGTGGAATTTCCCCAGAATATTATTCCAAAACTCATTACCGAGTGGAAGTATGCAAAGTATATTGTTTTTAAGCTATTGATATTTACTATCTTTTGCAAACAAGTTGGATTTAGTTTGGGGGTAATTTTCGACACGATCGCATCGTCATGCGCCTAACCTTCGTGTATCCATTCTAATTAACTCGGATAATGTGTCTCTTTTACTATGACGACAGAAGTATAGATTTTTTCTTTTAATCTAATTTCAGGCATCACAACTGGAGTCACTGTCACAGAATGTAATCTTTCTCTCTGCTAGGCACAACACACACGAGTTAAATTTAATAACTAGCGCTAATAATCCGCTGTAATAAATGGCATTGAAAACAGAGCTGGAGATGCGTGTGGAAATGAATTTTCATAAAAAAATTAATAAATGAAATGGCAATGGTTTGCTGCGCCGCGTTTCATCGTCACAAAAGACTCGTGGCAATAAAGAAGCTGATCCACTGCGGTGTGGCTATATTAACACGGGATAAATACTATTATGTTTTGGCTGTAGTCTGTGGGTTATATGAAACGCTAGTCAGTCTGTATAGGTAAGCGCGTAAAAAAATAAAATTATACTGTATTTACATTGAGAACCTCCCAAAATCAACCAATCAAAACTGCCAGTAAATTTCAAGAAAGGGCCAGGACATTCATTCATTCATTCATTCATTCATTTCTAGTATTGAGAATGAGACAGTTCAAAGCCAACTTTCAACAAAACTAATTTTTTGTGTGAGTTCATTTCTTAGACGTATGATGAAGCTGCTAGTAAAATATTGTAATAATTGCTCAACAAATGTCGTCAGTATTTGTCGAAGAAATTATGATGTCGTACCTAATGACACTGGACTATAACCCTTAACACGCTCTCCTGTAAAATTTTGTTTGTGTGCCTTAGGTCTGTACCATTCTCACTCCTTCATTTATTCATGTATTCATTTTATTTATTCACTTATTCTTGACTTGTTTATTTATTTATTTATTCACTTATTTATTTATTCACTTCTTTACTTATTCATTTATTCAACCATTAATTTATTTACTTATTTATTTATTCACTTATTCCCTTCTTTATTTGTTTATTTATTTATGTACTTCTTTATTTATTTATCCGTTTATTTATTCATTAATTAGTTATTTATTTACCCATTTATTTTGCTATTTATTTATTCATTCACTTACTAACGTACTTCTTGACTTATGTACTTATTCTCTTATTTATTTATTTATTTATTCACTTATTCATTTATTCGTTCATCAAATTATTTACTTATTTATTTATTCACTTATTCATTTCTTTATTTGTTTATTTATTAATTTATTCACTTATTCATTTCTTTATTATTTTATTTATTTATTTATTCACATATTTATTTATTACTTATTTGCTTATTTATTTGTTTATTTATTTATTTATTTTATCACTTCTTCACTTCTGTATTTGTTTATTTATAATTTATTCACTTATTTATTTATTCGTTTATTTATTCATTAATTAGGTATTTATTTATTAATTCATTTATTTATTCATTCACTTACTTGTTCACTCATTTATTTATTTATCTACTTATTCACTTATTTATTTCTTTATTTATTTATTTATTCACTTCTTCACTTCTGTATTTCTTTATTTATAATTTATTCACTTATTTATTTATCGTTTATTTATTCTTTAATTAGTTATTTATTTATTCATTCATTTATTTATTCATTCACTTGTTCACTCACTTATTTATTTATCTACTTATCCACCTATTTATTTATTTATTTATTTATTTATTTATTCATTTATTTATTCATTCACTTACTTGTTCACTCATTTATTTATTTATCTACTTATTCACTTATTTATTTATTTATTTATTTATTTATTTATTTATTTATTTATTTATTTATTTATTTATTTATTTATTTATTCAGTTCTTCACTTCTGTATTTCTTTATTTATAATTTATTCACTTATTTATTTATCGTTTATTTATTCTTTAATTAGTTGTTTATTTATTCATTCATTTATTTATTCATTCACTTGTTCACTCACTTATTTATTTATCTACTTATCCACCTATTTATTTATTTATTTATTTATTTATTTATTTATTTATTTATTTATTTATTTATTTATTTATTTATTTATTTATTTATTTATTTATTCATTTATTTATTCATTCACTTACTTGTTCACTCATTTATTTATTTATCTACTTATTCACTTATTTATTTATTTATTTATTTATTTATTTATTTATTTATTTATTTATTCAGTTCTTCACTTCTGTATTTCTTTATTTATAATTTATTCACTTATTTATTTATCGTTTATTTATTCTTTAATTAGTTATTTATTTATTCATTCATTTATTTATTCATTCACTTGTTCACTCACTTATTTATTTATCTACTTATCCACCTATTTATTTATTTATTTATTTATTTATTTATTTATTTTCTTTCTTTGTTACTTATTACTTGTCGTAAACAACTCTTGTGGGAAATTCATGTCATGAATTAGTCATAACCGTCATAGAAAACATGTTGTGTAGGATCTGTAGTATCCAATACTGCACAATGTTCTTTTAGAGATTTTAAAGTACTTCTGTCAACAGTTTGTAAATAGATTTTGAAGAAATTTTAAGATGTAGTTCTATTTATTAAAAAGTATTTTCTTTCATTGATTATAGTACAAATGTCACAACCGTCACAGTGGGATGACCCATTTGCGGTGGACACGTCATTAACTTTGTACGCAATCCGAAGGGTAAATGAAGAGTCATCTAGCATTGATGTAAGAATTCTTAGTGTATTTCATTATAAAATGCTGCTTTATATTATATCGTCTGTCTTACTTCTAACCCGCCGAATGTCTGACTCCTCCTTCAACTTGCTTTTCGGCGAGTTTTCACTTCTCAGATGTTGAAAAGAATAAATGACCTGTAAATCAAATAGAAAGAGATGGAAATATAAAAAACCGAGTTCTGGTATGGATTAGTTAAATCCCACCGTCACAAAAGACTTCACTCTAATTTGCTTTAAGCCTTTGATGAAACTCGTAGCGAAAACTCAACCAGCATTTTAACCCTTCCCTAGACCGTCCACACGTTATGCCAGAGTTTTAACCACAAAGGAATTTAAAAAAAACCGAATGGGAAAACGTTGCCCGCGGAGTTGGTAAGATGGAAAGAAAAGAAAGCTTTTGCTTGGGCGTGTGTAAATGAGAAGCCAATATCGAAGTGAAGCGGGTCCCTCAAAGGCTGTTACTTGTTAGCATTCACGTCACATGTGGAGGCATTAGGGCAGGCTCGGTGTTGTAAAGGCCGTGGAGTTATGCGCCAAACTAGGCCTAGCAAACCTTCAAGTTAGAGGCGCATCTTTTCTTGCAGTTTTTAACATAATAGTTTTTTATGTGACTATTACACTTTTACTACGTCACACTACTTTTGACCAATAAAACGGTTCGAAAGGACGCCTTTCAACCAACCATGGCTGCTTATCGCACAATTTTATCGCGTCCCTAGCATTTGTTTAATTTTATCGCTTCCCTAGCATTTGTTTATTTCTATCACTATCCTAGCATTTGTTTCTTTGTTTGCCAACATTTCAAACTGCACTGGTCTGGACGTCAAAAAACAGAAAATGACAAACCACTCCAGTCGATGCACAGCAGTTTCAAATATGACTCACATTGGCATTCAAGAACAAGAATTAATAAAGATCACTGGTCATATATGAAGAGCACCATTCGGAAATCCTGAAGAAGTTGAGGGATACACCATGTACATCAACGAGTTCACTTCTTTTACGCACACGTCCAATATAACATCAACTGAACCACCTACGACTAAAACATTCAAATTTGAAAATTATACTTTCAATAATTGTTTCTTTTAAAATTATTGATGTTTATTTTTTATTTCATCATCGTTAATTAAAACGTCTGTTTATTTCATCATCCTTAATTAAAACTTTTCTAACACTTGTTTATATTATTTAGGTTATGTTTGTTATAGCTTCTGCTATATGATATTATGGATAGTCACGTATCAGAGATTGTTTAATACTAAAATTTATTGAAAACCATCTGTCAAATGACTTTAATCCGGATGATTGAAGTGAAATGCAAATGTTTTAATAAAAATGAAACTGAATCAAGAAAGCCTTCTTGACTAGTAACAGTCCACAGAGTTCAATGAAGATTCCATAGTTGGCACAACTGATATCGGTAACAAAAAAACATAATCATAAAACACTACTGCCATCTAGCGTAATGTTGAGATGGTACAATAATACATTTGAAGACAGTTGTATTTTCGTAAGCCAATTAATATTTTATTGTATTGGAGTACTTTGTTACTTCTAATCTTTATATACTTTCTTCTAATCGTGTAATAGTCAATTAAATCCCACTCGAGTTTTGATTTTCTCTAGATAAATCAAAACCTCTAGTGAGATTACTGTTGATAAAAGCCTACAATCAGTAGGGGAGAAGTGGGTGCAGTAAGACAGGGAGAACAGTGAGACATTTTTTATTAAATGGTAAATTTTGATGTTGAGATGTTGGTAACAGTGGAGTTGTATGTTGCATGAGTAAAGTAATAGTATTTTCATACTCGATTTGATTCTAGTTACAAAGGTGAGTGATGAAAAAATAATTCATAATTTTTCACTCTAGAAGTAAAATTTTGGCTTGTGTTTAATGAAGGTTATATTGGGTATACAAATTAGATATAAATATCAATGTTCTGTTACCTAATACTATGGTATTTGAGATTATGTTTGGCAAAGTTTCGTCTTTCTTGTTTTAATTTTGAAGTGTTGGCGTCATTTTTAAATGAACTATGCATAAATGGAACAGTGAGACATGCCATTGAAGGGTACACTGAGACGTCTCACTGTTCCAATGTACCAATGATTTCCAAAAACAAACTGTAATTATATTACATTTACCAGTAACTAACATTGAAAATGAACATACTAGTAACCAATTTAGGAACTGTAGCTTAAAATAATGGATACATTACGTTTTAATGTTTCGTAAATAAAAAATTATTCACAAAATTTAAGAAAATGTTAAAAAATAATAAAGAATTACATTAAATTCTTATAATTATAAGCTTTGTTGTCACCAAAAATTAATTTCATTTTTTCTCAAAAGTTTTAAATGTCATGAAAAACTCACTTTTCCAAGTGTTCCAGATGTTTCAATGGTTTCGAAGTCAGACATCAAAATGATTCTAAATAAGCTTACAGAACATGGCAAGATAAAGAGTCAGCAAGAAGCTTTCCTTTCTTTTGAAATAAATGTAAACAGTTTTTCTTAAATTTTCTGGAAATGTAGAAATTTAGATTTTTCTTCATTAAGACGCCTTTGACCACGAAAAGATATTTTTAAAATATATGGTTGGATTCCGCATTGAAAGTACAAATAAACACATATTTTTTACTGATGCACCGTTGATAAGAAAGTATTGAAAATATGAAATAAAGAAATTAATAGTACGCGCGTGAAGTAACCAGCTGACTGTGAGACGGGAGCTAGCCGAGACAAGGAAGGCCAGGAGACAAACAAGTGATGTTTCGTCTAGTTGCGCATGGCTGGGCTAGCTTTATCACAAGTTTTCATAAACACAGGAGTAAAATGACGCCCAACGCTCGCCTATCTTCAGCTCTCGGCCAGTGCGTGCGGTACTGCGCCGTTCAAGTCTAAGCGTGTGAAAATAATTTATTTAATACCCCCGAAACTTATTGCCGTACCACTAAGCAAACAATGCCGAATCCCTCTTAATAATGCAAGGTTTTTTCTCAATATTTTTTATAGTTTTACAAGTTAGCAAAAAGCCTAAAAGTAAGTAAAATCATAGTACAAAATATATATAAGTTCAATCATAAGACATATCTCTTTGAAAATGTTTATTTGCTATGAAGGTATTAATTATATATTAACGTTTTCGCCTTATTTGGCATCATCAGATTATAATAAAATTCGTGATCTGAAACTCGAATAAATTGATAAACAAACAGTATAATTCATTCAAGTTTCAGATCACGTATTTTATTATATCTGATGATGCCAAATAAGGCGAAAACGTTAATATAATATAATTAATACCTTCATAGCAAATAAACATTTGCAAAGAGATATGTCTTATTATTCAACTTATTTATATTTTGCACTATATTACTAGACTTATGTGAATAAAAATGAACTGCAAATTAAGTAAAATCAGATTATCTGTCTCTCTGTGTACAATAAAATAAGTATTACTTCTTATCATAACCTACCAAATGTCAGCTTCAAAATGAGCTCTCGTTCAATGTTTTGCAATAAATGGTTCCAGAGTTCTGAGCGCTGAAAGAGGCTTGTTTTTATAAAATACGCTAAATTGGTCGCTCAATAGTACGAAAACCGTTTGACTTTCGATAGTATATTTTTGAAAATGCACTGTTCTCAGCACCTTGTATAAATACTTACTTACTGGCTTTTAAGGAACCCGCAGGTTCATTGCCGCCCTCACATAAGCCCGCCATTGGTCCCTATCCTGAGCAAGATTAATCCAGTTTCTACCATCATATCCCACCTCCCTCAAATCCATTTTAATATTATCTTCCCACCTACGTCTCGGCCTCCCCAAAGGTCTTTTCCCCTCCGGACTTCCAACTAACACTCTATATGCATTTCTGGATTCGCCCATACGTGCTACATGTCCTGCCCATCTCAAACGTCTGGATGTTATGTTTCTAATTATATCAGGTGAAGAATACAATGCGTGCAGCTCTGCGTCGTGTAACTTTCTCCATTCGTCTGGAACTTCATCCCTCTTAGCCCCAAATATTTTCCTAAGCACCTTATTCTCAAACAACCTTAATCTCTGTTCCTCTCTCAAAGTGAGAGTCCAAGTTTCACAACCATACAGAAGAACCGGTAATATAACTGTTTTATAAATTCTAACTTTCACATTTTTTGACAGAAGACTAGATGACAAAAGCTTCTCAACCGAACAATAACACGCATTTCCCATATTTATTCTGCGTTTAATTCCCTCCCGGGTGTCATTTGTATTTGTTACTGTTGCTCCAAGATATTTGAATTTTTCCACCTCTTCGAAAGATAAATCTCCAATTTTTATATTTCCATTTCGTACAATATTCTCGTCACGAGACATAATCATATACTTAGTCTTTTCGGGATTTACTTCTAACCCCATCGCTTTACTTGCTTCAACTAGAATTTCTGCGTTTTCCCTAATTGTTTGTGGATTTTCTCCTAGCATATTCACGTCATCCGCATAGACAAGAAGCTGATGTGTAACCCATTCAACTCCAAACCCTGTCTATTATCCTGAACTTTCCTAATGGCATATTCTAGAGCGAAGTAAAAAAGTAAAGGTGATAGTGCATCTCCTTGCTTTAGCCCGCAGTGAATTGGAAAAGCATCAGATAGAAACTGGCCTATACGGACTCTGCTGTACACCTTGTATAAATAGGGAAAAAATTAGAGTATTAAAAAATGCGAGGTTTTTTACTGATCGATTTCATATGGAATAGCCCCTATACTAGACTGTGATAAATCCTATTTTCAAGCCCCCCCACCCTTTGTTGCCCTCCCTACTTCCCCTACCGTGCCCGTACCTGACCTACGTAGTATAAGAGACAGGTTCTTATCACATTTTCGGGGATTCAGGAAGAGGTACCCAGAGATTAAGGACTCTCCGCGCGTTGTGGCATGAAAACCAGCAGCACCCATGGGTTTATTCCATATTTGAATGACTTTCACATGTTAATTAATTCACTGCGGCGGCTTGTTAGGCGCCTGGCCCGCATTAATAATGGACTCGCCGGCCGCCAGCTTTGGATTCGGCTCGGTTTGCAAACCTGACCGCTGACCACAGCGAGTTGGAAAAAATCACTTCAGTCTCATGAATTTGTTACTTTCCATATGCGAAACAAATTGCGGAACAGCTGTGAACGGATGAAGGATGTAACTCACATGGATATGGAGGAGTTTGCTTTCAAGCTGTATAATCGAAACTATAACTTAAAATTTTTCAAATAATTTTCTTGTACAGTCCATGT
Source organism: Periplaneta americana (assembly GCF_040183065.1). Lineage (NCBI taxonomy): Eukaryota > Metazoa > Arthropoda > Insecta > Blattodea > Blattidae > Periplaneta > Periplaneta americana. The sequence continues at coordinate 203,821,905 of NC_091119.1, read as the reverse complement.
CGTGAAAGTCGTTGAGGAATCAGTCCAACATTTGTCTCATTATTTTGGATGCTATCATATAACCCCAGACTTGTCGTTGAAACATTTTCGTTTTCACTCAAAATTCCATATCTTTCCATACAACACACATGATTGATATCTGATTATGATTCTTTTACCTTACGACAAGTATGTCAAGTGCGGTCATTTCTAGCTTTTAAATAGTGACGTAGAATCTCTTTTAACTGCGTGACTGCATACGATTCTGTACGTCAGCCGTGGCGAAAATGTGACTCACGAGCACATTGTGGCTCGCAATGATAGCTATGCATTTCTCTTGCTTCCAACCTCCCCCAACTCACACCCTCTCACTCACTGGAGTCAAACTCCGTTCCATTTGTATTTGTCTCTGACCTGCGAGTGGCGTATCGTCGCAATGTCTCTCTCGAAACCACGTACCTCTACAAAAACGAAAGTTTCAAGTAGGATGGGAGGACGCATTTTTTGCTGTCAATATGATGAGAATATTAAATGTATGATTTGTTCACAAGTATTACGAGGAAAACGGTTGTATAACATAAAACGGCATTATACTACATGTTACTCATGAAACATTAAAAGGTTAAGTGTTGTTATTATTATTATTATTATTATTATTATTATTATTATTATTATTATTATTATTATTATTATTATTATCTCTGTACGTCGATCCTTTTTCAGCAGATGTACGAATAATGCTGTTAGATCTTCAATTTGAACTCACGGATTTACAAAGCGATGTCAAATGAAAGCTAGATGTAAGGACTTAACAAATGTTGAAGTTTTCAAATCTTTGCCAAAAAATAAATATCCGAAGCTTCGTTCTTTCGCTTGCTCTATTGAAGCCATGTTCGCTACAACTTACGTTTGTGAAAAATTATTTTCAACAATTAAAATAGTAAAAATCAAATTTAGATCACGACTGACAGACAAATACCTTCGTGATCAACTACGACTGGCAGTAAGTGACATAATTCCTGATTTTGAAACTTTGTCGCAGAGACATTCTGAAGACAGTTAATTTTAGGTTGTGATAATGTGTGCTATGTTTTCTTATTCAGTTCTTTCTTCGTTGTACGTACTAAACATTAGTTTGTAACCTTATACTGTACAAAATCATTTAAGTGCTTGGCATAAGAAAAATGAAAATCCGTTAATAAGTCAGACAGTTACTTCACTTCCCCTTCGGGTGTCCGCCTCCCTCCATAGGTGCTATGCACGTTGCAGGTTACACAGTGGCTCGGCGCACGATCACATTTTCGCCACGGCTGCTGTACGTAGAAGGTCTCTAGACTCCTTTTCAGATGGTACAATATGTCCTCGCTTGACATTTCTGCCCTACCGGTAATTCGCCTCAATCCTAATGCCAAAAAAAAAAATAAGTAAATTGTAGATTACACTTTCTATAATCCATTTGTCATCTTGTCGCCCCCTTACCACAGTTTTCAGACTAACTGCCAAGACTGTAGGATGATGCTACATTAATTATTTCTCCTCTCTGTTAGAATTACTTAACTCGCTCTTCCTCTGAACTGTCCACACATTCAAATTGTAACGGTTGGTGTAGTCGGTAAATGGTCCGAAACG